>NW_021619536.1:130746-250539 GCF_004785775.1 Grammomys surdaster | reverse complement strand
CTCTCTCTCTCTCTCTCTCTCTCTCTCTCTCTCTCTCTCTCTCTCTCACACACACACACACACACACACACACACACACACACACACTTTAGTTGACACAAAATCAGCCAGTACATGCCCCCAAAGCCTTTTTGTTAGTAATAAACAAACAACCAAGACTGCCCCTTCAGGTGCCTCTGTGTCTATTCTGAGAATGTGCAAAGAGGAAAGTGGTGTGACATCCTAGGGGCTTCATCTGTGTTCACTAAGCTTGTCCCACTGAGTGTGGAAGGGTAAGGCGCCAGTCTCACCCCCACCTCGCCCACCACCACACACAGACAGACAGACAGAAGCAGGGACTCTCTCCTGCACCTGCAGTATTTAAACTTTATTCTCTATACTTGTTCTTCTCCACCAGGGACTCCTCTTTTTTCTGGAAAATGATTTAAGTTAATAAAAAGGGACCTGTGAATATGGACCATGGGATTGGTAAGCTCTTAACTGATGAGCCATCTCTTCAGCTATAACCAAGACCTACTATGCCTGAGAACTTGCTCTAGTGGACTGGAATCATTAGGAATGTTTTAAACCAGAAACCATCTGAGCTCTCTTCTCCAAGCTTAGCACTTGACTAACAGCTAGTAGTATTGACCATTCAGGTGAGATAGACACACACACCACCTTATTTTCTTCTTACAAATCTGTACAGTTGATTCTTGTCTCCATTGACAAGCGGGGAAGCAGATTAAGTTCCTGCCAACAAGTTTCCTTTCCAACGGATAATTGGCAGAATCAGGTTTGAAAAATAATTTTTTTCTGTGTTTACTTTCTTACCTTCTCAATAAAAGAATACTTCCCTTCCCTGAATTTATGGAGGAGGAAGAAATAGAAGACTTGGAAAGGTGGTCAGACACTGACTTCATAGAGTCTGAACTTGATCAGGAGACTTATTGCTTACTATTTTAATTCTACTGACCAAGAAAAGTGCTATAGCTTTGTTCTTTGATTTGGTTTGATGTGTGTGTGTGTTTGTGTTGTTATTGTTGTTGTTTGTTGTTTCTTTGTTTTTGAGACAGGGTCCCACAATGTCACTTGGAAGGTTGTTCTGGAAGTCACTATGTAGACTAGGTGGGCTTTGAACTGACAACCATCTGCTTGTCTCTGGCTCCTGGGTGCTAGGATTAAAGGAGTGGGCTACCATTCCTGGATTGGGAACAGCCATCTTTTAAGAAAGAAGAGGAATTAGAATTCTAAAGTCTAAAGTCCAACCCACAAAGAATGGTTGGTGGGGGGTGGGGGGGTGGGGGGTGGGGGACATGACACTGCACCCAGAAGACTGGATGTCATAAAAATGCAGTGAAGGAAGGCTTGGGCAGAAGGATTTCAATGAGGCAGCAGCTGTGTAAACACAAAATCCTCAACAAAAAAAGCTTGATGACAGGTTTCTCTCAGAGCTGACAGTCCCCTGAAATCTTTCTCTCCTGTGCCAATTCGTTCAAGGCTATTTACCACATTTCTCTTCTATTAGATCCAGTATATCTGGTTTTATGTTGAGGTTCTTGAACCACTTAGGCTTGAGCTTTGGGTAGGGTGATAAGTATGGATCAATTTGCATTCTTCTACATGCAGACCACCAGTTAGACCAGCACCATTTGTTGAAGATGCTTTCTTTTTTTCCACTGTAAGATTTTTGCTTATTTGTCAAAAATCAAGTATCTGTAGGTGTGTGGGTTTATTTCTGGGACTTTGATTTGATTACAGTGATCTATATGTCTGTTTCTGTACCAATACCATGCAGTTTTATCTCTATTTCTCTATAGTACAACTTGAGGTCAGAGATGGTTATTCCCCCAGAAGTTCTTTTACTGTTCAGTTTTGTTTTGGTTATTCTGTGTTTTTTCTTTTTCCATATGAAGTTGAGAATTGCTCTTTCAACATTTAGGATTTTGATGGGGATTGCATTGAATCTGTAGATTGCTTTTGGTAGGATGGCCATTTTTACTATGTTAATCCTACTGACATGAGCATGGGAGAGCTTTCCATCTTCTGAAGTCTTCTTCCATTTCTTTTTTCAGGAACTTGAAGTTCTTGACACACAGATCTTTCACTAGCTTGATTAGAGTCACATCAAGATATTTTATATTATTTGTGACTATTCTGAAGGGTGTTTTTCCCCTAATTTATTTCTCAGCCTGTTTATCATTTGTATAAAGGAGGGTTACTGGTTTCTTTAACTTAATTTTATATCCAGCCACTTTGCTGAAGTTGTTTATCAGAAGTAGGAGTTCTCTGGTAGAATTTTTGAGGTTGCTTATGTATGCTATGCTATCATGTCATCTGTGGATAGTGATACCTGAACTTGGACTTCTTCCTTTGCAATTTGTATCCCGTTGATCTCCTTTTGTTGTCTTATTGCTCTAGCTAGAACTTCAAATACTATATTGAATAGACAGGGAAAGAGTGGGCAGCCTTGTCTTGTCCCTATTTTTAGTGGAATTGCTTCAAGTTTCTCTCCATTTAATTTGGTGTTGACTGTTGGTTTGCTGTATATTGCTTTTACTATGTTTAAGTATGGGCCTTGAATTCCTGCTCTTTCCAAGACTTTTCACATGAAGGGGTGATGAATTTTGTGGAAGGCTTTTTTTAGCATCTAATGATTGTGTGATTTTTTTTCCTTGAATTTTTTTGTGTGGTGGATTGCATTGATGGATTTTCATATATTGAACCATCCCTGTATCCCTGGGATGAAGCCTACTTGATCATGGTGAATGATGTTTTTCATGTGTTCTTGGATCCAGTTTTTGAGCATTTTATTGACAATTTTTGCATCTCTGTTAGTCTAGCTAAGGGTTTGTCAATCTTGTTGATTTTTTTCAAAGAACCAGCTCTTGGTTGTGTTGATTCTTTGTATTGTTCTTTTTGTTTCTAATTGGTTAACTTCAGCTCTGAGTTTGGCTATTTCCTGCCTTCACCTCCTCTTGGATGTGTTTGCTCCTTTTTGTTCTAGAGCTTTCAGGTGTGCTCTTATATTGCTAGTATAAGATTTCTCCAATTTCTTTATGAAGGCACTTAGTGCTATGAAGTTTCCTCTTAACACTTTTTTTATTGTATTCTATAAGTTTGGGTATGCTATGCTTTCATTGTCATTGAATTTTAGAAAGTCTTTAATTTCTTTCTTTATTTCATTCCTGACAAAGTTATAATTGAGCAGAGAGTTATTTAGTTTCCGTGAGTATGTGGACTTTTTGTTGTTTCTGTTGTTGTTGAAGTCCAGCCTTAGTCTGTGGTGATCTAATAGAATACATGGGATTATTTCAATCTTCTTATATCTGTTGAGGCTCACTTTGTGTCTGATTATATGGTCAGTTTTGGAGAAGGTACCATGAGGTTCTGAGAAGAAGGTATATTCTTTTGTTTTGAGATGAAATGTTCTGCAGATATCTGTTAAATCCATTTGATTCATAACATCTGTTAGTTTCATTGTGTCTGTTTCAACGACCTGTCCATTGGTGAGAGTGGGGTATTGAAGTCTCCCACTATTATTGTGTGGGGTTCAAAGTATGTTTTGAGCTTCAGTCAAGTTTTATGAATGTGGGTGCTCTTCCATTTGGGACATAGATGTTCAGAACTGAGATTTTATCTTGATGGGTTTTTCTTTTGATGAGTATGAAGTGTCCTTCCCTATTTCTTTAGATTACTTTTGGTTGAAAGTCAGTTTATTAGATATTAGAGTGACTACTCCAGCTTCTTTCATGGGACTGTTTGCTTGGTAAACCTTTTTCCATCCCTTCACTCTGAGGTAGTATTGCTGAAGTATGTTTCTTCTATACAGGAGAATAATGGATCCTATTTACATATCCAGTCTGTTAGCCTGTGTACTTTTATTGGTGAATTGAGTCCATTGATATTGAGGAATATTAATGATCAATGATTGTTAGTTCCTGATATTTTGCTGTTGTAGGTTGTAGGTGATACTTACTATGTGTGTGTGTCTGTTTCTCTTCGTTTGGGTTTATTTCAATCTGATTAATTTCTTGTGTTCTCTTGGGTGTAGATACCATCTTTGTGTTGGAGATTTCATTCTAGTATCCTCTGTAGGGCTGGATTAGTGGAAAGATATTGTTTAAATTTGGTTTTGTCATGGAAAATCTGGTTTCTCCATCTATGCTGATTGAGATTTTTGCTGGGTATAGTAGCCTGGGCTAGCACTTGTGTTCTCTTAGGGTCTGCATGAAATCTGTCCATCTGGCTTTTAGCATCTCTGTTGAGAAGTCTGGTATAATTCTGATAGGTCAGCCTTTATATGTTACTTGGCCTTTATCCCTTGCAACTTTTTAATATTCTTTCTTTGTTCTGTACATTTAGTGTTTTGATTATTATGTGATGGGAGGATTTTCTTTTCTGGTCCAATCTATTTGTTGTTCTGTAGGCTTCTTGTATGTTTATGGCCATCTCTTTCTTTAGGTTAGGGACACTTTCTTCTGTGATTTTGTTGAAGATATTTTCTGGCCCTTTGAACTTGGAATCTTCACCCCCTTCTATCCCTATAATTCTTAGGTTTGATAGTTTTTTGTTTGTTTGTTTGTTTGTTTGTTTTTATTGTGTTGCAAATTTCTTGGATGTTTTGGGTTAGGAACTTTTTACATTTGGCATTTTCTTTGACCAATGTATCAATTACTTCTATGGCATCTTTCTACGCCTGAGATTCTCTCCTCCATCTCTTATATTTGGTGATACTGTGTCTGTAATTTCTACTCTCTTTCCTAGGTTTTCCATCTCCAGGGCTGCTCCCATTTGTGCTTTCTTTATTGGTTCTATTTCCATATTCTGGTCTTAGACTTCTTTGTTCATTTTCTTCATCTGTTTGATTATATTTTCCTGTATTTCTTTAAGGGATTTTATCTCTGACTCTTTAAGGGCTTCTACCTGTTTGGCTGTGTTTTCCTGTATTTCTTTAAAGGACTTATCTATATCTTCTTTAAAGGCCTCTGTCATCTTCATGAGATGGGATTTAAGGTCAGAATCTTGCTCTTCAGGTGTGTTAGGATATTCAGGGCTTGCTGTGGTAGGAGTGCTGGTTTCTGATGGTGCCATATTGCATTGGCTTCTGTTGATCATGTTCTTGTGCTTGCCTTTTGCCATCTGGTTGTCTCTGGTGTTAGCTGGCCTGGTGATCTGCCTTGAGTTCCAGAGGAGGTGCAGGCCTGGAGGGAGATGGGGTTCTGAAAGTGCTGTGCCAACAGATGATTCTTTAAATCTTGAAAAGAGTCAGAGATAAACACAACTTGGCCTGACTATTACAATAACCTTTCCCTGCAACAGCTGCCCAAAACCAAACTGCTTTAAATGGTGAAAAAATGAAGAAAAGAAAACCGGATGTTAGCTGTAGCAATAATGCACACATTTTCCACAGATTTGTGTATTATGTTCTGGAATCCAGTTATAAACTCATTTATTTACAAAGTCTAGTATGGGCTCGGTTGATAATGGCTAGATTCAAAAGTTGATCTGAATATTACAGTAAAATATGTGAATAAAAATGGAGGTCTATTTTCTTGGTTAATCAGAGAGCCCATGGGAGCTGGAGCAGATGAGGTTTCACAGTCATCCAACAAAAGCCATCAGGAGATTACAAATGTTCCAGTCATGTGGGATTTTACAGTTTCCTTCAGTAACTCCAGCCTTTGTGGCTACCCATGTGTCAGAATCAGAATGCCAACCACCAATACCACTTCCTACTGACTTTGTTTTTTTTTTTTTTTTTTTTTTTTTTTTGGTTTTTTCGAGACAGGGTTTCTCTGTGTAGCCCTGGCTGTCCTGGAACTCACTCTGTAGACCAGGCTAGCCTTGAACTCTAGAACTCAGAAATCCACCTGCCTCTGCCTCCCAAGTGCTGGGATTAAAGGCGTGCGCTACCACTGCCCGGCCTGACTTGTTTTTTAATGCTCTGATCTACTGATGCACTGATTCTATTGTCTGTGCTACAGACAGTTGTCAGGTTGGATGTAACGATCCATCTGACTGACAAGCTTTATGTCAGAGTATGTAAAACCAGTTTTCATTATTTTTTTAAAATTAACTGAAGCATGAGCAAGATATCTAAGTTACAGACAGAAAGAAAAGGGATTCATCTTGTAAAAACAACCAATTTAAAAAGTGGCAAATTGTAGCACCTGACCACAGACTTTGCTCCTTCCACTGCATTTTGAGTGAATGTTGCTTTTTTGGCACTGTGGGTAAAGTTAGATATTGAACAGTGATGTTAGATTGCTCTGTAGGATGACAAACTCTGGAGTGCTGCTCTAAATTGCCATTATTAAAACATCGGTCAGTGTTTTTTACAGTCCATGCACCAAGAAAGATTTAAAGAAAGTGCTTGAAAAATCGTGCTGTGTCTTAGTACCTCAGTGAGTGACTGTATTAGGTTTCTGTTTCTGCCTGTCATCCATGGTGGAAGGAAGTCCTCAGATTAGCATTCCAAACCGTGGACGCTGAGAGGGAGCTGGAACTTGGGTGGTGCTGTTTCAAGTGTTTGCAGTGTGTTCCTCGCTGGCTCCTTAACCAAGTGTGCAGTCTCTTTTCCAAGAATGCTTGTGTTTGGAAAGTGCTTCACAGTGGTGAAAAGTTTGAACAGGAAAGATTAATCAAAGGTTGGGTCTTTCATGCTCAGCGCACAACAAGTTTAGTTATTGGATGTGAGCTCTCTGCCAGGAAACTAGTTAAATAATATTCAGGGTATGAATTTGAGCTCCAGCTGCCACTAAACTAAAGGTCAACTTAGTCTCAACTGGCTCCTCTCAAGTCCGGAAACGCTGTGCCATAAGGAGTTTCTTCCTATTTCTATATGGCTCCTGAAGAGTAAGAGTTTACTAAATAGTTGGGGTTTTTGTTTGTTGTTTACATGTGTGGTTATTTTGAGATAAGGTCTCACATAGCCCAGCCTGGTCTCAAGCTTATTATGTAGCTGAGGATGGCCTTGAACTTCTGACGATCCTCTTGCTTTCACCTCCTAAGTTTGAGGATTGCAAGCATACTCCACCATGCCCAACTAGACTATTTTTCCGATTTGTGGGACAGGGTCTTATGTAACCCAAGCTGCCTTTGAGCTCAACATAGTCAAGGATGACCCCCTAGGTCCTGTTAATCCTGCCTCTATAACTGGAATACTGGAGTTTGGCTTGCCTGTCACCACAGACTCCAGAGACAAGAACTGAATAAAGCCATGCTTTATTCAGAGAGCTGGCAATCTGAGATGAGAGAAGACTAACATCCCTAAATCTCTAGCTAGTGCACTTCACAAAGGCAGTTGGCACCCCACAGTTTAGCCTTGTCTCTCTGGTCTGTCAATCAACCGTGTCTGAGCTTTTGATGTTGGTGATTCTGCCCATGCTGCTGCCTACACTTGCCCCCTTGTTACCCCACCCCCAACCCCCGCCATGCAGTATAGTTACTTATTCCCAAAGCGGCCGAACTTCATGTTCCTTCTGAGGAACATCTCCATTAAATGCTAACTCAGAACAAAGTGTTAGCAGTATGACCTGCAGATTCCTTTCTACAGCATGAAGTGTAAGTGTGCTCTAGAATATGTAGTAAAAAATAATATTTAGAAAATCCTGCCAGGCAGTGGTGGCGCACACCTTTAATCCCAGCACTTGGGAGGCAGAGGCAGGCGGATTTCTGAGTTCGAGGTCAGCCTGGTCTACAGAGTGAGTTCCAGGACAGCCAGGGCTACACAGAGAAACTCTTGTCTCCAAAAACCAAAAAAAGAAAAAAAAAATCCTGGTATGGAGTTTCTACCCTCCTTTGACCATTTATGTTCCCGGATGAAAGACACACATACATACACAGCCTTTATATTTTAATATGTCTTAAGCAGAACAATAGCTGGGCAGCTACCTACCCTCCATGTTGTTAGAATTAACCTTCCCATTCATAACCCCAAACAATCACTTACTATTTATTATGTTCCATCTGGGCTGCTCTTAACTCCAATCAGGAAGTCCTCTGGGCCACATCCTCTTTGCCCCTAGCCCATGGTGCCTCTCTCCTGCACATTCTAGTTCTATCCCATGGCAGCTTCTCTCTCTTCTCCTTCATAGTTCTCAAGCCCAGGAACCTAAAACCCACCTATGTCTCTTCTCCCCAGCTATTGGCTGCCGGCATTTTTGTTTACCAATCAGAATTAACTTGGGGGCTAGTGAAGACTCCAGGTTTTGCCCCCACTTATCATTACAATAGACACTTAAAGGCAAAACCTCAACAGGAAATATAGAGGGTAAGTATCCTTACCCATCCTTTCTGCTACCTGTAACTCTCACTTCCCAAGCACAGGGATGACGAGTGCGCACTGCACTCAGCTTCAGCTTTTCTTTAAGTGATTAAGAAAACACATTGATCTGACCTGAAGTATAAAAGAAACTAGACATGATGGGCTATAGCTCTTCCACATCGAGTATGGGAATAGAAGGGAGCAATATTTTGTTATGCTTAGCCTTCATCGTTTCTTCTGGTGTCAAGAAATTCTGCATTCTAAATGCTCTTACTCCATGCTCTAAACTATGTCCCCATCCCTCCCTCCAGTACTTTCTGATTTTCTCAGGTCTCCTCCGTTTTCCAGTTTGTCTGATTTCTGTAACTCCTGGGAATTTGGGGTTATAGTTGTCTCAAAGAAAGAGGCATAGTTGTGTGTAGGACTACACTTAAATACAATGTTTGATATATCTCTAGGCCTCCAGGACGAGATCCTGGAAGAAGACCTCAGCTGTAAAACTCAAGCTCCAGGTTTCATCTTGTGATCGTGTTCTTGTCTTCTACTTTGCTCCTCTCTGCATCCGCTCTTCATAGTATGGAGCAGAATATAAATGAATGCATGCTGTGCTGGCAAGTAACATACAAACTTCCTGCTGGCTATAAACTAAGCTAAGTCATTTTCACAAATGCTCAGTAATCCTGCCCTTCTTATCATCTGCTTGTATGATCAGTTTGAATCAGGAACAAATCTGAGAAGACTTGGCTTTGAGCTGTCTATTCAGTCACAAGGCCCAGGGGCAGACAGATAATACTCGGCTTCAAATTTAGTACTCTGAAAAGTTTTTACTATTCTTGACCACTTAAGACTCAGCCTGGAGCAGGGCAGTAGTGTCACACGCCTTTAATCCCAGCACTTGGGAGGCAGAGGCAGGCGGATTTCTGAGTTTGAGGCCAGCCTGGTCTACACAATGAGTTCCAGGACAGCCAAGGATACACAGAGAAACCCTGTCTTGAAAAACAAAAACAAAAACAAAAGAAGTCTCAGCCTGGGGAATCTAAATCCGATGGATACTTACCAAGTACATTATAGAACACTGGAGTACACATTTCAGTTAATTTGTACTAAAAAGTTTAAGAAAGACTACTATTTATAAAAGAAAAAAAAAACCTAGCCTTTAAATGGAAAAAACCTCATCTTTAAGTGAAACAATATTCATTTAATTCATTAAGTGATGATTGGATAAGCATCTATATTGTCCATTCTTCCAGCCCTTTTGAATATTAAATATGCCTCGCCAACAAAATGTGTCCTAAACAGAACACTTGGCAACTTACTAAACTCCATTTTTTCATGGAGTGCCTATTTCTGTTAGGAGCTTATTCTAATTACTCAAATAAAAATCCTGATTATTTCTTATCTCCCAAATGCAAATATTAATGTGTTTTATTGATTCAGATTTCAAATTAAAATCTGGAATTTGGTCATTTTCTTCCAGGACCACTGCCACTGCCCTATCCCAAAGTGAAATCTTGTCAGCGTTGCCAACTCACTGCTGATCTGGGAGGTTACAACAGCTTCTTTTAGATGGCTTGCTCCACCCATATCCTCTTTGCTTCTAGTAAATTCTTTATGTATTGTTTGTGTAAATCAGAGCTATCAAAATAAAGTCCAAGTCTTTATGACCAGACAGCAAACTGGGTCTTGTCAACTTGACTCTCTTCTATTGATCTTTTTACAGATACTGGTAAGTCATGACAAAATATATGTCACAGCAAAAGCAAATTTCAAACTGCGTTTTGCAGCATATGCAATTACCAGGCCATAGTACTCCTAAGTTGATGGCATTCCAGTCCTCTGCCATGAGGCCATGTGCACAAATTCCCCATGCAAAAAAAGTTCAACCAGACAGCAATATGCAGTAGCACTCCTTTGTGGTCAAAGCACACAGTTCAAGACTGCCCCTGGTTACACAAAACGCCAGATAATATCGATCATAATATAAACATTTTTCTTCTTGTACATACATATATTTGACAGAGTTCTGGGAACAGTGAGATATTAGTAACAATAACAAAATAGGACAAGTGTAACAATGTACCATAGCAAAAATTATTTAAAACATGATGTTTTATGCATATAGTTTTCATTTAATATTTGTGGACTACATCTGCACTTCCAGAACATGATGAATATTCTAGAGAATTGGTAGAATTCTCTCCTACCTTTGAAAATACAGGGTCAATTTAAGGTCTGAATCTGTAGCAATACTCCTAAGAACACTAGGCTGTAGTATACCTTGGTCTTTACACCTTATTCACACAGGGGTAGATGGGCTATCTATCCTGTATCAATCACTTTCACTAGCAAAAATAAATACATTAAATCATAGATGGATGATAGATAGATAGATAGATAGATAGATAGATAGATAGATAGATAGATAGAATAAAAAGCTGAGGGAATGACTCAGTGGATAAAGTACTTGCTGTATGTATGTGAAGGTCAGAGTTTAGATATCCAATACCTAAGTACATGCTGGGTGATTAATTACCTACCTAAAATCCTAGGACTTCCAAGGTAGGGAGATGAGATCACAAGGCAAAGCTGGCTATCTAAACTAGCCAAACCATGAAGTCTTGACTCAGTAAACAATATAGAGAACATGAAGAAAGATACCCAATGTTCAGTCCACTTCTGGTCATGCATGTACACACACACACACACACACACACACACACACACACACACAGGATTTATAACATTTTTTTTGCCAACTAGAAAACTTATTGTACAGTGAAGCCTGAGTCCTATCAGAGCTATCTCTGCAGCCTTTATCCCTGGTGAAAGTGTTCTACCAATAATTCAAATGGACCTGGCCTCTCTCTTGTTTTCTCTCTATGTTCTGGTCACAGTGTGGCTTGGAACCTGGAGCCACGCATGCTCATCCTCATGTTAAAGTGTTACATTGTTACATTGCTGTAATCTGACTGGAGTTCCTGAGCTCTGCACTTTGCATGGCCAATTTCCTCTAAACCTTCAACTTCAAATGCCACTCCTTAGGGAAGGTCTTTACAGAGTGAGCTTCACTGGTACATCATGTGAACAACTCTGTTCCCTCTTCCTTCTGGCACTTAACATTAAGAGTGTGGCTCTCCCAAGATAGAGACTATGTTTCCAATGCCCAACACAATGGCTGATCTGTTCCTCTGTTCCTGCAGGTTAGGTATTTATTGTGAGAGTGAATATAACATTCTTTCTTAAAGCAGAGCCACTCAGAAAGAAGTGGTCCCTGCTTCTCAGAATCTGATAGCGGGACGTTTCTAGACACAGTCTAAGGAAACTTATGTCACCACTTGAACATTTCCTTTAGTTCCAAGAGACTTCTAATAACGACTATTATCTATTGAGAAACCATTAATTAATTATCATAAATATCCATTTTAATGAGTCTTAGCAATGGGGTATTAAATCAATCTTGAATGAAATCATTCTGTGGTGTTAAAAAAAGAAACATGCCTATGATTGAAAGTCATAGTATTTTATAAGAAGATTTCCCAGAGATATTAAAATATTTCCTCTGGCTGTTATCATTTGTTTCTAACTCTTAATCAAGAGTCTTACAGTTTTGAGCACAACCAGTGTCTCCCTGGGATTGTTAACTCATGTTTAAATCTCCAGAAACTTAGTGAGTGCTGAATGCCACCAAATAATGAGCAATCCTGACCCCTTGGTTCCATTTTAGCACAGAGGTTTATGGTATCTATGTCAAAATTAGACAATTTAAGTTTGATAAAAGAATTATTATAAAAATGAGTGAGCATACTAGTAGTTATCTACTGTGGGCCCACAATGTGTCAGATTTCAGGTCTCAATTTACTTATTGAGGTTTTACTTTGTAATTTCATATCACAAGCCCTTGCATTTTTCCAAAAACAAACCACATGGAAGCATTTGATCTCATCACTCAGAAAGGAAGGAAGGAAGGAAGGAAGGAAGGAAGGAAGGGAGGGAGGGAGGGAGGGAGGGAGGGAGGGAGGGAGGGAGGAAGGGAGGGAGGGAGGAAGAAAGGAAGGAAGGAAGGGCACACCAGGAAAGAAAGGAAGGAAGGAAGAAGAGAACCAAGGGATTGGAGCAATGGTTGCTCTTCCAGAGGACAGGGTTTGATTCTCAACATCCACATAGTAGTTCACAACTGTCTATAACGTGGATGTCAAGGAATCGGATGTCTTCTTCCAGCCTCCAAGGGGCAAACACACACACACACAAACACACGCACACACACACACTCACAGTGTACACGCAAGTAAAACACTGATCCATACAAAATAGATTTCCCAGAGATGTTAAAATCTTTCCTCTTTGGGGTGTGAGAAAACTGCTTGAAGACAGAAGATGTGTGTTGCCATGCAACAGTAAGCATTTTCTGGTGTAGGTGATAGGAACACTCTTAGTTCAGCTGGCTGGATTCACATCTGTTTGTGTGGACAGTAGTTGGTTGGTGTTTTGTTTTGTTTCACTTAAAATTACTTTTAAGGCAAAAAAAAAAAAAATCAGCTGAAAATACCTGTACAGACAGAGCTAGGGAGATGGCTCAGCAGATAAAATGTTTACACAGCAACTGTGGGGGGTAGATTGGGGAAAAAAAAAAAGTAGAAGGCGTACCTGCTCCTGAGGGGTTAATGTTTGTATTACAGATATAAGTGAGAATATACAGGCAGAGACCTCTGGGAGAGTCCAGAGTGGACAAGACTGGCAGACTGGACCAGGTTATATTGGGAGGAGGGGGAAGAAGCGAGGGGATATGGGTCAAAAGTCTGAGGATAAGATACTAAAAGGTCAAAAAGGGACCTATGTAGCCAAAATGGCTGGGTTATATGGCAAAGAGTAGCTTGAGGAAGGGCAACCTAGCCCAATCCTTGGGCTGGAGAATTCAGTGTAGCCAGTAGGGTATACTAGCTAGGAAGATCTTGTAAAAGGTCAGGACTGAGGGATGCTGGGCGAACCTGGTGGCCAGCACCCACTTTGATATGTTAAGAGGTATCTCAGCCATTTGTCTAGGTTTGAGACCTAACAAGGACCAGAGTTAGGACCCCCAGAACTCACATCAAAGCCAGGTGGGTATAGTGGCCAGCCTGGGCAGAGTGGGTGGAGACGGGATCCCAGAACAATATGGCTATATAGACTAGCCTAAAGGCTGAGCTCCACATTCAGTGAAGGACACTGCCTCAATATATTAAGTGGGTACAATCATGGAAGCCACTGTAAGTCAACTGAGTCTCCATAATACACGTGCAAACATGTGCACATACTTTATACATCTGTGTCCGCACATCCAGACATGTATACAGACACATATGTACAAATCATTTTTTTTTTTCTGAAGACAGAAGTCATTCTTAAACTAAAGAGGACTTTCGGTTCTATGGCTCATACCAGTGTTACCCTTAGCTTCCTAAGAGGGGCCTGCCTTTCCAGCCCAGGGCAGCTCCACCCCTTCTTCTCACAGGCCCACAGAAAATCTGCACAAGAAAGAACCATCTAAAGAAAGGATGACATCATCACTTTGTGATCCCAAGCTGCTTTACACAACATCCACCTTGCTTTGTTCCGATGACAGGGCTGGAATGTGCCAGTTAATTCCCTGTGGAGTAAAAGGTTGAGCAGGGCCTGCTGCTGTTAAGCGAACTTCAGTACCTCCTTATTAAAAAAAAAAAAAAAAAAAAGACACAGAAGCAAGAGGTAAGGAAGCCGAGATCTGCTGTGATTTAAGCACTGGTACTTCAGTCCACACGCTTCTCATTTGTTACGAGGCTTCCTTCGCAGTGAACTCTTTTTCTTTAGTTACTACAGAGCCTCTGAATTCCAAGAGGCTGGAGATTTGGACATTTGTAGTGTCTTGACTAACTGAGGACTGTAGGGACTACAGGCTTTCAGATTGCGGCTACAGGTTTTCTTCATGTGGATGGTGACAACCCTCGAAAATCCCGGTTTTTTGTGATTGTCTCTGATGCTTCAGAACCTTTGACTGAAACCAGCCAGGATGCACCTTGTTGTGGTATGATGAATACTGATGTTCTGATGGAGGGGAAATGTCATTCTGCAGAAACCACGGGATTTTGTCTTTTACCATTCAACTGAGGTACTCTGAATGTTTAAACGCTTTTAACAGGAAGCCTTGTACTGTGTGTAGTTCCTGATTTGTAATTCTTGATAAGCAAAAACAAGACAAACAATGCTAACAAGGTTTAATGTTGCTTTCAGCATCTTTGCTCTTCTCCTTGTATCCATATGCCACAGGTCTTTTCCTCTGCAATGTGGAGTCTTGTAAAAGTTGGCAGGGATCAGGATGCCGGACTCTAAAGAAAGCCTTGTTTGTTCTGAAACGCTTAAGAGTGGCGATGATAACAGACATTTAAGCAAAGAGGCTTGCTTTCAGAGTGGGTCTGGGGGTGAAGTACAGACTGTGTTAAACAATCATGAAAATACGTTCAGCTATAGCAGTTTTTTAAAATGTTAAGGAACACTGACATATCAAAACAATCAGTTTATAGTTAATGGTCAGTGGTGCTGGATGGTGTTGTACTTCAAGAAAGAGTCTAGTTTTCACAGTATTATTTCAGATTCACATGACTTGTTTTGAAGAAGTTGGAACACAAGGGTGAATGGCAGGGTCTGCATTGTCAGATTTAATTAACTACATTGTTAGTATATGTTGTCTCTGGGCTAAAAGATTTGATTTTTATTTCTTTTTCTCCCTCATTGGCTTTAAAGCTGTCCCAAGATTGGCTAAAATGATAGGGTAAATCTTAACATGCTTATAAAACTATTTAATGAATCTTCACATAAGCATATATTTAAGAGCTTTTTAAAAGACTTTTAAATATAACGGCCATACTTCTGAAGAGGGGGGAAGATTGCTCTTCTGAGTTAACACATGAATAGACATTTACTACTATGAATGACTTTATGCAATTACTAAATTTGCTACTTAATTTATGTCTGCTTTATTTTAAACAAATCATATGAAAATGAATTTACTCACAACAAATTTGATTACTATACCTTAATGAAAAACTTTACAATGTTTTTATTTTGAGAACTCCCCAAATGAGTAAGTTTAAAAACCCAACTTTAATGCTTTATTCTATACGTGCATGTGCCCAGTAAAATGAGCTAATTAACACCTTGAGAATTGCTTTTATTTGTCTGAATATTCCTGGGACATCCCCATCTACCCCCATATTCTGTGTGACCATAGCAAATCCCTTGGAGAGAGGGCCCACAGTAACAGGAGGGAAGATACCGTCCTATGTGACGTCAAAAGCTAGACACTTCCATGCATCTTCATAGCCTTTCCTTTGCTGGTATCCCTAAGGAAACCTCTTATGGAACTTACATGGAAAGGGAGGAACTTAATGCAAAGGGAGAGTGTCCAGTGACTGTGAAGCCCATGTGTTCCCTGTTGTGTTTTATAAAACACGGTGTAATGCAGCAGAAGGGAGTACCTGGAAGCGGGCCTGGCCAAGGTGCCCCCCTGAACAAACAAGCCATGCCATAGATCTAGTATGAAGAAGGTTTATTGGTGGGAACGGACCTGAAAAGGGGGTAGAAGCAGAGAAAGAAGGAGGACAGAAAAGGGCCAAAAGAGAGAGGAGAGAGAAAGAGGCTGGCTGAGAACATGTAGGGAAGAGAAAGAGAGAGACAGAGACAGACAGAGAATTGGGGTAGCCAGGCAGTCCTTCTTATAGGCCAGGTTGGCTCCCACCTGGCACAGTGAGATGCAAGATATTGCTAAGCAGTTGTTGGGCAGAGCCTAGCACAGTTGCCAACGTCCCTTAGATGGAGCATCTCATAATTAGGTGTGATGAATTTGGGCAACACACTTTGGGGGGATGAAATATGGAGATGATCTTTGGTGGAGAGACAGAGGTGAAAGTGACACCTGGGAAGGACAGCCCAAGGTAGCATCAGGGTGGCAAATTCCTACAATTAATGGCTTTTTCTCTTCCTCGTTGAAAACTGTTAAATTAGTGTATTTACTCAATACTTTGGAAATGTCCTCAAAACCAGAGACTAGTGTCTGCTTTCTTCATCTCACCCAATTCTTCATTTTACCAGTCTGAGAGTGTTTGTGAAGTGCCTTGAACATTTAGGAAGTGGGAAAACACATTAAACATTCTCCCTGGGAGAAGCCTGAACATGAGGATAGAGAGTCTGTGGGAATATTATGGATCGTGTCTAGTTCATTCAGGATGCTGTAACAAGACTGTGAGCTCATAAATACCAGCACACTCTCCTTATGGTTCTGGAGGTTGAAGGTCCTTATGGCATCATTAAGTTCAGAAGTAAGCTATCTTCTTGACTTTAGACTGAAAGCATTTCTTTGTATACCCCCTCAGTTCTGAGAGAGCAAAAAAGACTTCTCTGGAATCCCTTTCCAAGGATGCTAACTGAATCCATAAGAGCCTTGACCTCATGTCTTAATCACTTTCTAAAGACTAGAGATTAGAATTTTTAAGACTACAAACTCATAATCTATTACATGTTTACAGGTTTTAGTTTGCAAGTGTAGTTAACCATAAAAGGTGAGGCCATGTATCCAGCTATCATTCAACAAGTCAAGCCAGACTTGTACACTGGGACTAGTTGGCCAGAAGGAGGACCTTAATCTGGTTCTCACAGAGTTACCATATGGTCTGTACCTCTGACAGCAGAAGGAGAGTATCAGTAACAATGACAAAAGTGTAAGTAAGAAGTTCACTGTCCATATTTCGATCCTTGACTTCTCTTGGTAGCCTATACTTAAAGCATAAACAGCACTTTCCCTGTTGCCTAAAAATAACTTGAAAAATTATTAGTAGAACATAGTCCACTGTGTGATATTAGGTAGAGAGCATTCAACCATCCTTGTTGATTTAGAATAAATTTATGTTTTACATTGGTGTGTAAATATAGACAGTGTGCTTAGCAGCAAGTAATACATCCTATAATCTTTATGAAGGATAATTTGCTACTATCTGTGTAAGTGGTGTGTGTGTGTATGTGTGTGTGTGTGTGCATGTGTGTTTAAGTTGCTGCCACCTGTACATTTTAAAGATAAATTGCTATGGGCTTAACGTCCTAATCAGTTTAGTTTGTTGTGAGCTGTTTGTCTAACTTACATAGAATCCAAAATGCATAGCTTTGTATTAATTAGTCAGGGTTCCCTAGAGTAACAGAACATATAGAATATATCTCTCCGTGTGTGTGTGTGTGTGTGTGTGTGTGTGTGTGTGTGTGTGTATTTACAAAGGAGGATTTATTAGAATGATATACAGGCTATGGTCCAGCTAATCCAACAGTGGCTGATTATGAATGGAAAGTCCAAGAATTTAGTACTTGCTCAATCCACAAGGCTAGATGTCTCAGCTGGTCTTCAGTACATGCTGGAATCCCAAGGAATTAGGCTCTTATGCGAGTGAAGGAATGTATTTGCTACCAAAGCAAGAACAAGCAGGCAAAGAGTTAAAGTTTCTTTCTTCCATGTCTGTATATAGGCTTCCAGCAGAAAATGAGGCCCAGATTGGAGGTGGGTTTTACCAGTTTAAAGACCCGGATTAAAGGTATATCTTCCTGGTCAAAATCTGGATCTTTCTACTTCAAATTATGCAAAAGTCCCTCACAGGTGTGCTCCTCCATTTTGGGGTTTTAGTTAATTCTAGATGTAGTCAAATTGACAACCAACATTATTCATCACATGATTTCTTAAAAAAAATTTAGTAACTAGACCTTAAGGCACATTATTATGTGTCTATTCTAGAGCAGAATTACATATAAGTCCTCAAACTCTTTTTTTTTAATAGCAGTATTCCTTTATTTTTCTTGTTCCTTTTTTCTTTGTTTTCTTTGATGTTTTATTTACATTTCATATGTTATCACCTTACCCCATCCCCTACCCACCCAGGAACCCCCATCCCCTCACCCCTCCTCCTGCTTCTCTGCAGATGTACCTATGGAGTGGAATTTCAAGGTGATCTGTGGATTATTACTTAAATTACTTGGATTATACCATCAAATTATATGAAATAACATTGCTCATTATTTTTCAGTTTAGTGGCTGCGGTTTTACAATATAAAATTATGACTGACTACGGACTGTCCATAGTGAAGTAAGAGGAACTCACAGAAGCTGCCAGCAAGAAGTTGACTATAAATTTTTCTTCTCTTTTGGTTTTGTGTCACTAAATTCTTTGGCTCTTTACTGTGGCCTAGGATCATAGATTTAGAGAAGATGGTTTTAAATTGTAGTTGTCTTCACACGAAGAGGAAAAGGAAAAGTGTATAATTGTCTTATAAATACATCTTTACTACCAAGGAAAGACAAAACAAACACAAAGGACATGAGCTGGGGGGACAGGGTCAGCTGGTAAAGTCACCTGCTGCCATGTCTGATGACTAGAGTTCAATCCTTGTGACCTACAATGGTGGCAAGAGAGAGCCAACCCCACATTGTCCTCTGACCTCTATTACATGCCATGCCTTCACCCCCATCTACTACACACACACATACATAATAAATAAAAATTTAATTTTAGTAAACCTATAAAGGTCAGAAGCTTGTGTCCTATTATGAACATATACCATTTCTTTATGTTTACAAAATGGCTCTCCAGCTCTGAGTTGTCAGAGCCAGGACTAGGGAGAGGCAACTCATGTTAGGAGATACTCAAGTTAGTGTAAACATCAAGAAGTTGCCAGAATATCTGGAATCAAGATATACTATATTATAGAAACACACATCCGTGATGAAGAAAATGTTAATGTTGCAGATGAAGGTGAGATCCAATTCTGAAGCTGAATAACCATCCCTCAGCCCACTCTTGAGCAGCCCATTAAGGATATTAGTTTATTTCTGGATAATTATATTAGTCACTAATTTGAAGAACTACTGTAAGTTATTATTTCGTGTATGTGGGTACACTGGCACTGTCTTCAGACACACCAGAAGAGGGCATCGGATCTCCATTACAGATGGTTGTGAGCCACCATTTGGTTGCTGGGAATTGAACTCAGGACTTCTGGAAGAACAGTCAGTGAGTGCTCTTAACCTCTGAGCCATCTCTCTAGCCCATAAGTTATTAAAAAGAGTCTCTTCTTCTTCAGTCATTTGATAAAGCCATGCCACATCATGTGAACAAGCTGCTTAGCTCTGGACTATTCTCTAGTTGAGGGAAAAATGCATTGTGTTTAAAGACTTCAGACTGCACGCAAGGTTGACTCTTTTGACGTTCATTCATCTTTAATTACTATCATGCCCTTGCTAGTTTAAACCTGTTGTCTCCTTTAAAGAGACAGACATAACAGGAGAATGAAGAGTATGGGGCGGTGCACAAAAATATCAAGCTGAGAAGAGTGGGAATTAGGATGATGTGGTCCAGAACAAACCCAGGGTGATTTCAGTAACATTGACAGTTCACAACGGGGATGCTGATAAGAGACCAATCTTACAAATGTCAGGAGACAATTGGTACTTGGGGAAATGGTTGAAAAGTGGAAGTATCAAGGCTTTTGAGGGAAAAGACCAATGAAATCTTGTATCATATATTTTCAAGGAGAGTAAGGATGGATACAAGCCTCTACATCAGAAGGAAAACAGACTCATAACTGCTCAAACATTCAACTCAAACATTCAAAAATGAATGTTTCTCAAGACTCAATCATAGAGTTGGTCCTAACCTCTCTATTATTCTTTGAAAGAATATATCCTTTGTAAAAAAAAATGGGAGGGGGGGAGTGGCTCACAACCATCTAAAATGGGATCTGATGTCCTTTTCTGGTGTGTCTGAAGACAGCGACCGTGTGCTCATATAAATAAAATAAATACAAGGAAATGGGGGAAGGGGATGACATCTAAAACATAAATAAAATATCTAATAAAAAATAAAATAAATCTTTTTTAAAAGGAAGAAAGATAAATTCACACATACATGTGGATTGAAACATAAAGAATATTTTTTAAAGACTTATTTATTTTATTTATGAGTACACTGTAGCTGTCTTCAGACACACCAGAAGAGGGCATCGAATCTCATTATGGGTGGTTGTGAACCACCCTGTGGTTGCTTGGATTTGAACTCAGGACCTCTGGAAGAGCAGTCAGTGCTCTTAACCACTGAGCCATCTCTCCAGCCCATAAAGAATATTTTTAAAGCATAAGTTAGACTATATCAAATAAAAATTAATAGAAGACTGATAACCACAGACAACAGAATACCATGATGCTCTAAAGATGTTTAAAATATCAGTGATGAAGGGAAGTGAAACTGGGGGAAACAAGTAGGAGTTAAAAATTCACAGGAGAATTAAAGACTTTCATATGGAAAGTTTCAAGGATTTGCAAAGGTAAGATGACTAGTGTGCTGAACCCCTGTGTACCCACTGCTTAGCTTCAGCACTGAGTCAGTCGTTCCCCACCAGCCTGCTTCTATCCACTTCTCCTGTCAGAGTGTGTTGATATGAATCTCACATTCATTTAAGACTTCATTTATAAATACTTCAATATGTATTTCTAAAAGATAAATTTTTTGAAAAATATTATTTAAGATCTACAGTCAAATCTGAAATTTGCTAGTTCCTCAACAATATAAATTTTCTAATTGTCTCATTCATGAAATTTAAATATGAATCTGAAAGATTATATTGCTATATCGTCTAAATTTATTTGAATCTATAGATAACCATTGATGATTTATATGCTTTTAATTTTAGTTTAATTTGTACATGATTCTTGTTTTTTTAAAATATTAAAATGTATTTGTTGAAGAAACTAGATTTCTTATTGCATAAACTACCCATGTCTTAGATTCATCATCATGATGTCATTCATTAGTTTCTTGCTCTGATCTTTCTGGTTACTTACTAATCAGTTATAGGAGCCTGATACAAAGTAGGCTCTACTTTCTCAATAAGAATATTTCACAGGTGATATGAATGTATGTATACAGCGTCTGGCAATTTCTCTTCTGAGGGTCATCAATAAGAGTTACCTACATCCATTATTTTAACAGTGATTGTAGATGTGTGTCATGCCATTATTTATTAATAATGGCCTGCTATCATTGAGTCTTTTATCAACTGGACTATTGTTATGAAGGAAAACAAAAGTGTGAGATGAAAAGAGACTATTAAGTGCTCTCACACATGTACACATATGCATATAGCTATACCATCTCTATTTACCTAAATCATCTATATTTAGCCGTATCTGTATCATCTATGTCAAACATTAAAAAATTGACCTTGCCATACATGTTTCCACTTCCTTTTTCTCTTATTTCTCCGAGTAGTAAAATCTAGTTTGTTCTTCTTTTCTCTGTCTCTCTCCCAACCCCTTTTAAATCACCCAGATTTCTGGAAAGAGCAGAGATCAAGGGTGGGTAAGAGTGGGAACTTGGAGTCAGTTCGGAGGGATTTGCAAACAATCCATCTAAGGAATGGCAGAGACAGGAAGTAATTGGGTCTGGAACTTATTTTGAAGATGGAGATGATAAGACTTACCAAGAAAATGAATGTGGGAATAGAAGAGAGAAGAATACAAAGTGCCTTTAAGTTTTGGGCCTACTAAAATCAGCCATAGGCCTAAAATCAGTAATAAGCCTGACATACATGCATGCTAACACAAAGTCTTGAGTCTCTGTCGAAAAACATTGAAACAGATGGCTATAAGCTATTGTAAACAGGCAGCTTTTGTGGAAATTTACCAGCCTGAGTAGTCATAGACCTTGTAAACAGGTAGCCTTGGCGTATAACACCAACTTAGATAAGGACAAGTGAATCATAGGCAGAGTCATAGTGACCTGTCCCCTGAACCTTCACCCAGCAAATACCCTGTTCTGAAAGATATCTGTACTCCCCCTGAACACCCATGTTCCAGTGTCATTCCCCTTCCCCACATCCTGCCTTTTTATGATTATAACCCCTGTGTGAATAAGTGAAAATTATGACTTGATTTTAAAAAAAATTAAATAATTACTATCCACTAAAAAAAATAAAAACTAAAATAAAAAAGTTTTGGGCCAAAAAAAAAAAAAGTTTTGGGCCTAAATATCTAAAAAGACTGACATGAGGGATATTCATTAGGAGAAGAGTGTGAGCTCCAAAAAAACAAAGAATGAACAGTCCAGTGGGTAGAGGAGCTAACTGAATGGCAGTGTCCATGCTAGTGAATGGAGGGCTGACAGCAGGAGGGAGATCGATCCTGAGAGCATTTGGCAAGCCTTGTGCATTGACCTGACTTTGTATTAGTGATTGGGGTCATTTTTTCATTGACACAATGCAGGGTATAAGCTTAAGCATCGGGCGAAGGAAACAATCTAAAAGGGGTCTTGACAATGGCAGGATAGATTGACCCATTCAGGGTAAAGTTAACCTAAACCAAGTCTTGTAAATTTGATCTGTCCAGTCAGTACTCTTTAAGGAATAATATTGGTATTAAAATACAATGTTTGCTCAAACAGAGTTAACTTAAATCCTAACTTGCCCTTCCTGATTATGTGTCTTTGATTAAGTTCAGTAATTTTTCTTATTTATAAAAATGGTATTATCACAATCAAAATGAGAATTAAGTGAAATAAAAAAGCATTCAACACACTGCACAGGAAACATTTTTCTATCTTTACCTAACTATACCCTATAATAAGTTGACTAAAGAGCATCTATATTTTATGTTTTTCATTGCATTACATTATTTATTTGTGTGTTTGTGCACTTGTACTTGTTTGTGTGCACAGCATACACATAGAAGGCAAAGGACAACTTTTAGCAGATTTTTTGTTTTTGCCTTTGTTTTCTTCTACCTTGTAGATTCTGAGGATTGAACTCAAGTCATCAAGATTGGCAGCAAGCACTTTTACAGATGAACCATCTATCTGTCTATCATCTATCTATCTATCTATCTATCTATCTATCTATCTAATCTAATCTAATATTTTATCCATTCATCCACATTTCTGTAGAGTTAACTATTGCCAAAGGTAGAAATTGTTGTGAGCATTAGTGAACTTCTTGGTATGTATTAAGACATAGCAGTTCTCCAGAACCTCAAACATTATGTCCCTAGAAGAAGTTTTCATGTTAGCATTGCCCCTCTCCCCCCCACAAGCTGCATCGGGAAATGTCTGTGTCCCTTTCTTTTTCTTTTTTTTTTTTTTATCTTTCTCCATTCTGGGCTCCCCTGCTTCCCCTGCTTATGCGTTAGGTTACTAAGCAGGTTTGTTTGTTTGTTTGTTTGTTTATCATATTTAAATCATTCTGTAAGCCCAATAAGAGTAAACGGCTAACAAAATGCCCTTCTACTCATGCCAAGAGACATTCAGCAAAGTGGCTGGAATGTCACTCATGGCAATCTGTGGGATTTAAAGGCAAGGTTTTTATTTTGTTTTAAATGGAACAATACACTCAATAAGTCCCACAAAAGAAAAACAAACAAACAAACAAACAAACAAAAAACCCTCTTAGACAGCACCATAGCAATTTCTATAGTAATCATGTGACAATTGATTTTAAGTAGTTTTTATAATATTCCCAAATATTTACTGCACAAGGCAATGAGAGACATTTTCTGTATACTTGGTTAGCATCTGATCTTGTCATAAGCGTGAAATAAACCATTCTAAATAATAAGGCCGTAAAATATATTGAAAGAATAAAACGTACTTAAACACATGCAAGTGGTTTTTTAACTTGCACCTCTTATAAACGTAACAGTTTCTGAAGAGTATTCTTAAACTGATTTATGGTAAATGATTTTAACCCCTGAGCCATCTCTCCAACCCTGGTAAATGATTTTAACTCTGCTTTATGGGCCTTCAGAGATGATTGTTAACAATATGTTAAGGCCCAGAGAGATAATGGTTCAGTGGTTTAGAGCACTTTTTGTGTAGCCATAAAGACTGAACTTTGAATCCCAGCACCCGTACCACAAGCTGGTGCTTAACAAATGCTTGTTAACTACAGCTCCAGGGAGTATGACACATGTGTACATGTTTATGCACAGACAAACATGCATTCAGACATCCAAATTTTAAAGAATTGCTATGTTAACTGACCAACACAAGAATGATAAATCCCTCTTCCTTTTTGAGACTAGACATAAACAATACGGAGAAAGCATAGTTCATTCCTACAAAATACAATTCCTGTGGCTGCTACATTTTTGTTTGTTTGTTTTCGTCATCATTTAGATTTCTTCTCTAAACAATCGTCAATTTAAAAAAAGATGCTTAAATTGTAAAAGTGACCAAATCTTTGCCAATTTTTATGTAGGTGGAAGTGCTTGAGTAGGGCAGCTTCTGTATCAGAAAGCAAGCTTTGTCTCCTCCATATCAAACAGTTACATAGTTTCAGTGTCATTTGTTGTTTGCTTCTCAAGACAGGGTTTCTGTTTCTCTGTGTGGCCCTGGTTGTTTTGAACCTCCCTCTGTTGACTAGGTTGACCTCAGACTGAGAGATCTACCTGCCTCTGCCACCCAAGAGCAGAGGTTAAAGGCATGTGCCTCCACGCCTGACTTGCTTAGTTTCTTTTTTTTTTCTTTTTTCTTTTCTTTTTTCTAGACAGGGTTTCTCGGTGTAGCCCTGGCTGTCCTGGAACTCATTCTGTAGACCAGGCTGGCCTCAAACTCAGAAATCCGCCTGTCTCTGCCTCCCAAGTGCTGGGATTAAAGATGTGCGCCACCACCCGGCTGCTTAGTTTCTTTCAAAGGTTCAAAATAATAGACCTGTGCACTCCGTTCCAGTCTCTCCTTTATTTAAGTAGATTTCTCTTGGGAAGTTGATGGTGCAGAGGTGATACATAGGAATTCTGGAGGCCTGCTTGCTGGCTGAGCTGGCTGCCAGCACTGCCGCTCATTGTGACTTGTGTGTATGTGACAGGTTACATGTGCTTCTGTGTCCCATTCACCTCATGAAGGTGAAGTAGCAACATTTTTTTTTCATAGGCTTCCTGTTAGGATAAAGTACACTAATTCCTAGAATACAGAAAGCATTATATAAAGTCCTTTTTGTTGCACAAATTAAGGTACTCATGTCACATGCTCAGCTTATAAAAGACATAATTAAACAAATCATAAAATAGAAATTAGTGCCCTCTAAACCCTACTAGTCACTGCCTCTCTCCAAGGGGAAATGCTATCCTGACTTCTCATTAGTTTTGCTGATAGCCATTGGCAAGTCATACTATTCTGAAGTTATAAAGGGATCATGGTACATCATTTTAGTTCTTTATCTAAGACTGTATTTGATGATTACTCTCTTAATATAGGGCTTACATTTCTTTTTTTCTTTTTTTTAGGTTGAAAAAGCTCCTTGAGCAAGAAAAGGCTTACCAAGCCCGCAAAGAAAAGGAAAACGCTAAGCGGCTCAACAAACTTCGAGATGAGCTTGTGAAACTCAAGTCCTTCGCACTCATGCTGGTGGATGAGAGGCAGATGCATATCGAGCAGCTGGGCCTGCAGAGTCAGAAAGTCCAGGACCTCACTCAGAAACTGAGGGAGGAGGAAGAAAAACTCAAAGCCATCACTTACAAATCCAAGGAAGACCGCCAGAAACTGCTCAAGTTAGAAGTGGACTTCGAACACAAGGCCTCGAGGTTTTCCCAGGAGCACGAAGAGATGAATGCCAAATTGGCTAATCAAGAATCTCACAACAGGCAACTTAGACTCAAACTGGTTGGCTTATCGCAAAGGATTGAGGAGCTGGAAGAGACCAATAAAAGTCTTCAGAAGGCAGAGGAAGAGCTTCAGGAGCTGAGAGATAAAATTGCCAAAGGGGAGTGTGGAAACTCCAGCCTCATGGCGGAAGTGGAAAGTCTGCGCAAGCGCGTGCTTGAGATGGAGGGCAAGGATGAAGAGATCACTAAAACCGAGGCCCAGTGCCGGGAGCTGAAGAAGAAGCTCCAAGAGGAAGAACACCACAGTAAGGAACTTCGACTAGAAGTGGAGAAACTGCAGAAGAGGATGTCTGAACTGGAGAAGCTGGAGGAAGCCTTCAGCCAGAGTAAGTCGGAATGCACCCAGCTCCATTTGAACCTGGAGAAGGAGAAGAACCTTACCAAGGACCTGCTGAACGAGCTGGAGGTGGTCAAGAGTCGAGTCAAAGAACTCGAGTGCTCAGAGAGTAGACTGGAGAAGGCTGAGCTAAGCCTCAAAGATGACCTTACAAAGCTGAAGTCCTTCACTGTGATGCTGGTGGATGAGAGGAAGAATATGATGGAGAAAATAAAGCAAGAAGAGAGGAAAGTGGATGGATTGAATAAAAACTTTAAGGTGGAGCAGGGGAAAGTTATGGATGTGACTGAAAAGCTAATCGAGGAAAGCAAGAAGCTTTTAAAACTCAAGACGGAAATGGAGGAGAAGGTGTACAGTTTGACAAAGGAGAGGGATGAACTGATGGGTAAACTGAGGAGCGAAGAAGAAAGGTCCTGTGAACTGAGCTGCAACGTTGACTTACTAAAGAAGCGGCTTGATGGCATAGAGGAGGTGGAGAGGGAAATAAACCGAGGTAGGTTATGCAAGGCGTCTGAGTTCACCTGCCCAGAAGACAATAAGATCAGGGAACTAACACTGGAAATCGAGAGGCTGAAGAAGCGGCTCCAGCAGTTGGAGGTGGTGGAGGGAGACTTGATGAAGACCGAGGACGAATATGACCAGTTGGAGCAGAAGTTCAGAACCGAGCAGGATAAGGCAAACTTCCTCTCCCAGCAGCTCGAAGAAATCAAGCACCAAATGGCCAAGAACAAAGCCATAGAGAAAGGGGAGGCTGTGAGTCAGGAGGCTGAGCTGCGACACAGGTTTCGGCTGGAGGAGGCTAAAAGTCGTGATTTGCAGGCTGAGGTGCAGGCTCTCAAGGAGAAGATTCACGAGCTGATGAACAAAGAAGATCAGCTGTCTCAGCTCCAAGTCGACTATTCGGTCCTTCAGCAAAGATTTATGGAAGAAGAAACTAAGAACAAGAACATGGGGAGGGAGGTCCTCAATCTGACCAAAGAGCTGGAGCTTTCCAAGCGCTACAGCCGAGCCCTCAGGCCTAGTGGGAATGGCCGAAGGATGATGGATGTGCCTGTGGCCTCCACTGGGGTGCAGACCGAGGCGGTGAGCGGGGATGCTGCGGAGGAGGAGACGCCGGCTGTGTTCATTCGCAAATCCTTCCAGGAAGAAAATCACATTATGAGTAATCTTCGACAGGTAGGCCTGAAGAAACCCATGGAACGGTCCTCGGTCCTCGACAGGTATCCCCCAGCAGCGAATGAGCTCACCATGAGGAAGTCATGGATTCCTTGGATGAGAAAAAGGGAAAACGGCCCCTCCGCCCCCCAGGAGAAAGGGCCTAGGCCAAACCAGGGTGGAGGGCACCCGGGAGAGCTGGTCCTAGCACCGAAGCAGGGCCAGCCCTTGCACATCCGTGTGACACCAGATCACGAGAACAGCACTGCTACCCTGGAGATCACAAGCCCCACATCTGAAGAGTTTTTCTCTAGTACCACCGTCATTCCTACCTTAGGCAACCAGAAACCAAGGATAACCATTATTCCATCACCCAATGTCATGTCGCAAAAGCCCAAAAGTGCAGATCCTACTCTCGGCCCAGAACGAGCCATGTCCCCTGTCACGATTACTACTATTTCCAGAGAGAAGAGCCCAGAAAGTGGAAGGTGCGCGTTTGCAGACAGGCCTGCGTCCCCCATCCAGATCATGACAGTGTCAACGTCTGCAGCTCCCCCTGAAATCTCCGTTTCTCCTGAATCTCAGGAAGTACCTATGGGAAGGACTGTCCTCAAAGTCACCCCAGAAAAACAAACTGTTTCAACCCCCGTGCGGAAGTACAACTCCAACGCGAATATCATCACCACGGAAGACAATAAAATTCACATCCACCTGGGTTCTCAGTTTAAACGATCTCCCGGGCCTGCAGCTGAAGGCGTGAGTCCAGTTATCACTGTCAGGCCTGTCAGCGTGACAGCCGAGAAGGAGGTTTCTACTGGCACAGTCCTTCGCTCTCCCAGGAACCACCTCTCTTCAAGACCTGGTGCTAGCAAAGTGACCAGCACTATAACCATTACCCCGGTCACAACCTCATCCACACGAGGAACCCAATCAGTGGTGAGTAGATGCATCCAGATGTTCCCGGGAAGGATACCTATATAGAAATAATAAGGATCTTAACCTAGAAGTGAAAAATCACATTTTGATAAATCGAACAAATTTTAAGGAAGTATTTCATTTATTCATGGAAATTTTTGGAGACGCCATCATAACATACTTACAAAGACTGTCTCTGAGATGGTGTTATAGAATCATAAGGTTTAAAATGTGAATTTTTTTAATGTTCAAAATATTTTAAAAATACAAACAGTCCATAGCAGAGTTAAAACTGCTTCCAGGTGTAGTTCTACAGTGTAAATGTTCAGTGGGTGATTAGGTATGGCAATGACCATTCTTCATCCCAAAATGAAGACTGCAAGATTTTCATATTAAAATCTTTTAAACAAAAAGTGACTCTGTATGTCCAAAATCTGTATCTTATTTAACAACATCTTACAAAGAGCATGTGTCAGTGTACACAGGGACATACTGAAAATAGAACCGAGAACCAGGTGTGGTGGTATATGCTAGTAATTCTAGCACTGGGGACATGAGCAAGAAGGTTGTAGGTTTCAGCCCAGCTTAGACTACATAGCAGGAACATGCCTCTAAAGGAGGAGGGCAGGGAAGAATTTAAAAGATTTCACAGCAGAATGCATGCAGATGGTGGCTGGAGGTCCCAGTCTTTGCTGTGTAACTAGGGCGAGAAATATAAGATTTGCTGGGCATGACATAAGCAGTGTGATGCTTGTGAAATGCCTGGGAGATGCTGTCCATGTCTGTTGAGTAGTTGGAAATCTGATCTGGACTTCAGAAGGGACTGGCGGATAGAGACTCTAGGGTGTGCATGGGATACAAGCAAGGGGCTTCTGGGGGTAAAGGTGAAAACTCTAATAAAAGGCTGGGACTAGGGCATGGTGATGCATCTAGAGGCAGGCAGGGATGGAGGAACCATCAAGAGAAAGGAAGGTGTCATTAGAGCTTGGAAGCATTGGTGAGACTCAGAGACCAGAGCAAGCAATGCACTCTGTGAGGAACACTGTAAGGGGTGGGTGTGGTCAGAGTGCACAACAGAAGAAGTCTGAGGTCATTAACAGGTGAATAGAGCCACTTCCTTCCTTTGAAAGGGCAGAATGGAGACCTTGGCACTTTGTCCGGGTAACAGAGGGGAACTAAGGTTTGAGAGGGAAGATTTTTTTTTTTTTTGGTGTTTCAAGACAGGGTTTCTCTGTGTAGTCCTGGCTGTCCTGGAACTCACTCTGTAGACCAGGCTGGCCTCGAACTCAGAAATCCACCTGCCTCTGCCTCCCAAGTGCTGGGATTAAAGTCGTGCGCCACCACCGCCTGGCTAGATGTTTCAAGAAAGCAGGAGTAAGAGCAGTTCGATGTGGACTCCAGCTTTCTCAGTCCTGTTCCCTAGGATGGGTTGTTGAGAATACCCCTTTGTGGCAGGAATTATGCTAATGCACAGGATTAGGGCAAAACTGGTCAAACTCACCAACATGTCCCTTTTGTCTGTGTTTTCTCTTCCAGTCAGGACAAGATGGGTCATCTCAGCGGCCTACACCCACCCGCATTCCTATGTCAAAAGGTATGAAAGCTGGAAAGCCAGTAGTGGCAGCCCCAGGAGCAGGAAATCTGACCAAACTCCAGCCTCGGGCTGAGACTCAGTCTATGAAAATAGAGCTGAAGAAATCTGCAGCCAGCAGCACTGCCTCTCTTGGAGGGGGGAAGGGCTGAGGGCAGTGGCTAAGGGGGTATGTTGTAAGGATGCTACTGCTGCTGTGGAAACAAACCTTCTTCTGTCTGTGCCAACCCTTTACATGTACTACTAATTTAAGTTTTAAATATCTTGTTTATAAAATAACCATCTAATAGCCATGCGGTTCCCCCCCCCCATTTTGTGCATTTGTTTCAATGCAAGGGAATCGAACTAATTAACAAAATTGCTCTTTGCTGGATGTTTTGTTGAAGATGTTGGTCCTGAGACAGGGTCTGGCCTCCAGTTCAGTTTACTTCTAGCATGTGGCCCCATCCAATGTAGCTCACGAGTTATGAAGCCCTCAGTGTCTTCACCAGAGAGATTCAGGGACCACGTTACATGCTTCCAAAGACTGGCTTCTAGTTTTTCTAATTGTAAGCCTAGTTTAATAGACTTAGTTCTACGATTTTTTTTTCAAAACAGAAAAATATTTTGAAATAAGACAGAATTTAACAATTGTCATTATGCACTCTCAAAATCATGAGTTTGATATATGTGATATAAGAAAAAATACTTCAGAGCTATTGCAAGGGTCTCTAAATTTTTGGAAAAACAAAAGCCCCTAATATGACTTTAGGTAACAATTTGAACATGAAATAAAATGGAAATGAACTGTGGAATCTGAAAAAGAGAGTTTGATTTATTTGTGTGTGTTTGTGTGTACTCTAAAAGTTGTGGCCACCTCAGACCGCTCCCAGAGATCTCCTAGACAATAACTCTGAGCTGTGAGGATCAGGTTATACTCTCCTCAAGTGTGCAATTGGTTGAAATTGTAGAGTTATTGAACAGAGCTGCCAAGTGGCCCTTTCAAAGCTCAACAGAAATAGTGATGAATAAAAACACAGCAGAAAGCAAATGTAGACATTCTAATGCCAAGGAAAAAGTGACATCATCCATAGCTTAATTGAATTTAATATTTTCCTCAGTTAAGTGCTGATTCTATTTGCAGATGTAGAACAAATCATGATTTGGTGTGTGTGTGTGTGTGTGTGTGTGTGTGTGCGCGCGCGCGCGCCTGTCAGTATGTGAGGTGTGGGGAAGGACTTTTTATGACTGCTAGTTTTACTCATGTTTGAATAATTGTCTTTAATTTTACGCATGCTCTAGTAAGCATGGAACAGAGTGTAGATACAGAGTGCCGTGTTCTGTAACGTTAACCTTGAAAAGGGGGATTTTGTGTTTCATGGTCATATAACCACAAATGAGCTCGGGCTGGTAAACTACAGCTTAGCATATCACTGTCTCATGCCGACCATGCCATTGCCAAAATATCTGAGCCACATGAATGAACCTTATAAAATTAGAGCAACTACAGACTTGCAGATTTGTACATTTCCGTTTCTGAATTCTTACATTTTTCCCAAATCACGAGAGATAGCACACACTTTTGGTGTTTAAGAAAGGCAAATTGGAAAAAGATGTGTGCTTAGTTTTCAGAGTGAACCAGTGTGTCTCTTGATGAAGAAACACCTCTGCATTCCTTTCTGCACCAAATGCCTTACACCTCGCAGAACATGGATTGAACTGTATGTATGATGGCAGATGTCTCTGCCCCCAGTCATCTACACACACGTTAGGTAAATCTGTCACCTGCTGCTTATTGGTTCTCAGCATTTATATTAAATATGTGTAGCAACCATGTTAACAACAACCCAAAATTCTGGGTCTGGGAGGTCAAAGAAAAGTAGAGATCAGCTAATATGTATGTTTGATCTTTGGACAAATTTAAGCAAGATAGTTTGCCAGTTAGAACACTGACTTGTGTTTCTTAAGGGATTTTTCTCTACTCTTATCAATGGACAGCCAACCTTTCAAAGACAGGACAGTCATGGTTTTACTAGTGACTATCTTGTGTTCATGAGGCATTCAGTGTTGCTGTTCTATGACACACTTTGTTGGAGCAATGACAGTATCAACCCCTGTGTTCCTTTTGTCTCTACCTGCCCTCCTTTAAGTGACTTACAATCTCAGCGTCACTTGCTGATCCTGTTGCTTTTACCTGCCCACACACCACAGCTACATCACTTCCTCTTGGAAGTCCATGTCACCACGGGGAGAGCGCCTAGGAAGGCTTAACAGTGAACTTACAGGGTGTTTATGTGTGTAGATCTGGCATAGAGCCATGTACAACGCACAACTGCTAAGAAACAATACACAGTCACTTCAGAAATGACAAAAAGTTAACTGCTGGGGATGTTTCTCTGTAATTTTAGAAGCAGCTGTTCATTTATTGGATAGTTTTGCTTCAAAGTACACATTAGAGGTGGAATGCACAGGGGACAGGGAGTGGAAGATTAAGTGCAGCCTGACTCCATCATCCCACTGGTAAACGTTTTTAAGGATGTTACTTAATGTGCTTTTGTAGGAGTGAATGACCTAAACCCTTAGACCCTTTTCTGTCGGTAACCCTATTGTATATGCTAAAATAAAAGCGGTCTCATGATGGCTAATGTGCTCAACTGCTGTTTGGATCCTGCAGTGAGAAACTCTAAGAGGTGGCACACACATGTCATTTCCACAGAGTTCGCTGTGATAATGTTTTCTAGGGATGTGCTAGTATAACACACACAGCTACAGAGGAGATCCTGGTCTTCCATGCCTGTGAATCAACTAACTATATTGACTGCTTCAGGATGCCATGGTGGTGACTGCCTGCCACTCATGGTCCCAGTCATGCTCTGCTATGGGCTGCTACTGCAGCATCTTTGTCACATCGATGTTGTGAACTTCATATCTAGGTCACTTCCTTAAATGGGCTTACCGACTTCCTATCAGGTTTGCAGGACAGGCTAATGGGAAGCAGTGGGATCTCTCTTGAGATGCTAGCATGTTCATCAAGGGTGCTGGCAGATCCCTTACTTGGTTGTTTCCAAGAACGAAATCAAGACCCAGCATTCAGGTGTAGCCTAAGGAGAGTGTAATTTCAGTGATGAAACATGCTCAGGAGTATGAGATGTAAAGAAGACTTGGATTTCTCAGGAATTCAGAATCCCGAGGAAGAATGAGGCTTCTGTGATGGGCAAAACTTGTGGGACTATCGGTGAGAGGAGGATGGGATGCTGAGGGGGTCCTGTGCTGGGCAGTTGTGGAACGGTGTTATGCCCTAGTGTGATATGAAGCAATAAAAAAGCAATAATAAAGACGAGGAAAAGGAGGAAAAGGAGGAGGAGAGAAGCATATGAGGGTAACAAAGAGATGGGCATAGGGGAGATTTAAAATCCATCCAAATGTGGTATTTCCCTTCCACATCTGCCAGGGTCTCATCATTGGTTATCTCTTGATCTCTGTTCTCCTTCCCCCTTTCCCTCCCTTTCTCTCTCTTCATTCTTCCTCTCTCTCTCCACCTCCCTCTCTCCATAAGTGCTCTACAACTGTAAAATACCCCCAGCCTCAGGTTCTCCTTTTTACTTGCCAGTCTACACAGGCTATAAATATACTCCAGCATCTTCTAGTTTAGCAACCCTTTCTGTTCATCCAGGCAGACCTCTGAAGCTCCTGCTGTCTCCCATCTATGTCTACCCAAGCTATTGATGGGACAGTTTACATCTCCTTGCCTCTGCTCTCATGCTGTGTACCTATCCTTAACATTTTATAGTTTTTATTTATTTACTTTACATTTTATGGTTTTTAATTGTGTGCATGTGTGTGGATAAGAGCACTTGAAAGCAGGTGCCCTCCGTAGGCCAGAGATGTTGGGTCTCTCCAAGATGCAGCTAACAGTAGTTACGAGCTGCCATCTTTGGTGGTGCTGTGCATTAACTGACCTTCAGCCCTCTGTTAAGCCATCTCTCCAGCCTCAACATTTTCTTTCTAAAAAGTTAATTCATGCACATTGTCTTTGATGTTTAAGCCCCAAGTCCATGGTAGAAGAAATAGAATAGTCATTCTTGACTTTTCCTTCTGACCCAAGGTTTTCCTTGGGGACACTTTTCTCCAACTCTTACCCACTTCATTAAACATTTTTCTCCATATTTGTAAGTAATGTCTTTGTACTCTAGCCTCTTATTTCCAGATTCTAGGTATATTGTCTTCCTATTATGGTCTTGGTGGTGGCCATTTAGGCTTCTAACTTTTCCCTTCTAACCATCCTCCCAACATGGTCATGCCACATTATCCTTTGGATATAAGAGTTTATATATGTCTAAGTGTTTGTACAATGTATGCAGTGGAAATTTGAATATACTTCCCTGCTGAGCCCGGTTGTACACTAGCAGTGTGTTTTCTTCCCCTTGACACTTCTTCCAAGGAATAGTTGCTTTAATCTCTCATCTGTTTGTTTTTTTATGCATCTACTTTAGTTCTCCCAAACATTCCATCTGATCTGCCAAGCACTGATCAGTAAGTTTTCCGACACTTAAACACAGCAGTTTTCTATTTCCTCCCAGAGGCCTTCCTGGTGCAGACCCTGCTTCCCTCACGCTGGACGGGTTGTCCTCCAAGACTGCTGCCCAGCTGCTGTCCCTTTGCCTGAACTGAACCCAGCTTCACCTCTCCTCTGACTGGTTCCCTCCCCTTCTCTCCCCTCCCTTCCCCTCCTTTCCTCTCCCTTCCCCTCTCATCTTCTTCTCTTCTCTTTCCCCACAAGAAGAGGTCAGAGGACAACTTTCAGGAGTTGATGCTCTCTTTTCTATCACAGGTTCCAGGAACCTAGCTCTAGTCAACAGACTTGTGCTTCAAATCTTTTGACTTGCTTTTCTCTCCCAGGCCCTGGACCCCATTTTTTCTTATTCCTTATCGTTCATGTCTCTGTACCAATACACCCATGTTCTGTGTTTCACAATGCACTTTTCCATATATTCTACAGAAAGAGCCCCTGTGCCCTTCCTGAAGCAGGTTCTAGAACTAGAGGGGCTAGATATATCTCATTGTTCCCATGTGTCAACCTTCCATGGCCTCATTCAGCCTGTGCTGCCCATTGCTGTGCCTACAGGCGGGATGTCCCAGATCAGTCCTTCTCACCCCTTGAAAATAATTGCCTCTATAGTATAACTAAAAATCTTTATTTTATGTGTATGGGTATTTTGTTTGCATGTATGACTGTGCACTCTAATACCTGGTGCCAGTGGTGGCCAAAGAGGACCTGGACTGTAGCTAAATTACATATGGTTATGAGACACCATGTGGTTGCTTGGAAGTGAACCAAGGTCCTCTGGAAGAGCAGCCAGTGCTGCAGAGCCATACCTAGCCACCCACATTGTTTGATGTTGTTGTTGTTTTTGTTGTTGTTGTTGTTGTTTGAGACAGGTTATCTCATTGGAACCTGGTGCTCACTTATGATGCCAGAGTGAGCACCCAAGATCTAGTCACCTGTCCTTGCCTCTCTAGTGCTGGGACTACAAGCACACCATCACACCCAACATTTGATATTTGTTCCAGCGATCAAACTCAGGTCCTCATGCTTTTCCAGCCAGTACTTCATGGACTGAGCTGTCTTCCCAGTCCCAAGTTCTAAAATTTATTTTAGGGTTGCATGTTTGTGTACCATATGTGTGCAGGAGCACACAGAGGTCACAAGAAGGTATCAGATTCCTTAGAAGAGTGGTTCTTAGCCTTCCTAATGCTGTAATCTTTTAATATGGTTCCTCATGTAGTGGTGACCCCACTCCCGACCATGTTATTTTCATTGCTACTTCATAACTGTAATCTTACTACTGTCGTGAATCATAATGTAAATATCTGATATGCAGGATATCTGATATACAACCCCTGTGACAGGGTTGTTCAACCTCTTCCCCACAAAGGAGTTTTGACCCACTGCTTGAGAGCTGCTGCCCTAGAACAATAGTAACATGAGGTTAAGAGCCACAGTGTGAATGCTAGGAATTAAACCCTGGTATTCTACAAGTGCGGCAAGCACTCTTAACTGCTGAACCATCTTTCTAGAACCTCCACCCAAACAGTTCTAAATTTAAAGACAGATTTAAGCATTTAGCCTATGTGCCTGGAAGAACAGAAACTGGGGCATTGTGGGCTTAAAATGTACTTATTCCCATAATTTATCTTTTATTTATAGAGAATGTTATATTTGCAAGAAGCAATTCAGATTTACTTGTTCTGGGATTTGCTCCCCTGAGAAATATATTATTAGGCATAATTATTGGTGACTCCTAGAACCTGGAGAGATGGTGAGCTGATGTCAGGGGAGGAAGAGTTTTGGAAGGAATCAGATAAAGGGTCCGATGGTTATGAAATCCCAAGAGAGATTATATCATCTGGTTCAAAAGTTTTCTGGAACAAACGACAGAACTGATTATCGGAAGTACTTTTAATTAGCTGAGCTGAATCCAAAAGAAGGCGGACAAGTCCAAGCCAACAGAGGAAGTTTATTGAACTTCCTATTTAAAACAGATGTTCTATCATGGGTTCTGAATGTGATAATAGGATTGTATCCCGATGTGGTTCATGGAACTCGGAAATGCCAAAACCAAAAACCCAAAAACACCCAAACAGCTAGGCGTTCTCCCTTCTAAACGGCATACAAGATATTTGTAGGGCATTTCTGCAGGTGGGTAAGTTACCTCCAGTGCAGCAAGTTCAAAGCTGAAGTTTAGAAGCTTGGGAAGGGGAAGAACTAAGCTGATATGGGTCCTTCCCAGAGTCCCTGGTAGGAAGCAAGTCACTGAACTTGTGAGCAGGCTTGTGGGGCAGCAGCCACAAGAACAGGTACTCTGTAAGTTGATGTAAAATTTCCTATGGACAAAGCCATCCCCCCACTAGATGCCACTAGATGAGGTGCCACCATGCTTTGCCTTTAATGTGTGAGCCTAGCATGTAGCTATTATACTGGTTTGGTCGAAATGACTAGAGGGGACTCTTTAAAATGCTGAGTTCCTTGCAGATATTTTGGCAGCTTAGACACACACTTCCTGGGAGGGAGAGCATGCCTTTTGAGGGAGGATATCTTTCTCACTTTGTAGCCAACGCCCTCTCTCAGGAAGAAGCAGAATTACAACATGCTGTTAAGTCTCATTCCAGCATTCAATTTCTCCCCAAACCCCACCCCATTCACCTGGCTTTGGAATCCATGCCATCTGGGTGGTTAGAAGTCTTGTAACACCACTCACAAGAGGATGGATTCTAAGTAAGGTCTGCAGTGAAGCGAAATTCAAAATCGATGATATGTTTATTTTTTTTTTTTTTTTGGCATGGAACTTATCTAACAGCTAGCGTAATCAAAGAATGAGTTAGTGCCTTCTCACAGCAATGTCAGAATAGCAAATAATGGGTTTACTGTGTTACCCCAAGTTTCTTAAGAAGAAAGCAGCAAGATAACAAATGGGAGAAATGGAAAATGCTTATATTTTGGTAAATCGTCAAAAGTATATAAAAATCCAGTGTCATCTATATGCATATGATATTCAAAATTTAAAGAGTTTTTTCTTTCAATTAGAAAAAAAGAGAAAATTATGTTGGTAAGTGGGTATTAGAGGGCTCCAAATTTAAGTGTTTTTGCTATTTTGAGTTTGCTGACAGGTGGTAATTAACTGTGATTATTGCTCTTTGGTGTCTACTAAATACCTGACAAATTATAAATAATCCACAGATGTATTTATAGAAAGAGACACTTCTTATGTAATTGTGCCTGGTCATAATAATCTCTCCTCAGAGACCATAAGTGACTGATACTTGGGTCCTTTTCTTGGACAAAATAGAAGCCTAGTAAGAGATGGAAAATATTTGCCAAGTTTGTTACCATCAACAACAACAAAGTTGAAATAAGTTTTAAAAATTACATTACTTATGCATTTATTTCTCCCCCACCTCCATGTGTGTGTGTGTGTGTGTATGTACACGTATGCATGCACACACCCACGCATGTGTACCTGTTCCTGTCCATGTGCCATAGAACATATAAATTGGTCACAGGACAACTTACAAGAGTCCATTCTGTCTCCAACATTGGGTATTAGATGAGTGATTCTTATTTGAATTCATTTGATATTTAGGGGAAAAGAGACCATAAGAAGTTACAGATACTAGACATTTTTAATTATGAGTATTTCTGACAATCTATTATATTTATACATTGATTGCTGCTTTGCTAACTTACATATACTAATGAGGACATATAGTGAGACCATGATATTGTTTCCTTTGTGTAAACCTTCTGCCAACTCTTTGCCAAATATGAATTCTAAGGAGATTGCTGCTTTTGGACTGTACAGCACTAGAGTTAGGAGAAAGAGTCTCCGGGAATTGTGAAAGCTGAAAAATGTTAGCCCAGCAGGGGACCTTGAGGTGATTGCTGGAACCTTCACTGTTTACCCAGGAAGAGAACAAGCATTCTGAGTTACATCACACTAGGAATGACTCTGGATTCCTCTCTAACATTTGTTTCTATTATTCCTTAAGCGAGAAAATGGGAAGATACTTACATCCTGTGGAAGGGATTTGTGACACAGGTCTCTTGAGGATTCTTTGGTGAATATTATATAATTTTAAAAGCATGACCAGGAAATAGCATTTTTCGTCTTAGATGATGACTTTTACATAATAGTAAGTGCTTTTCCTTTTCTGGCTTGAAGATAGATATATTTTTAGAGATCTTTCTTAAAAGAGTTTCAGGTCTAGAGAAAATCATGTATATATTTACTTTTACTTTTTAATATGTGTATTATTTAAGCTGTGGGAAGCCTTTATTGGTAAACAGTCTTAAGTATAAGATATTTTTTGTTCCTCATATAAACTTTGTTTTTGTTTAAAGTCAAACTCAAGCCAAAAGGCTGAGAAAGGGAATGAAAATATCTCCACCTAGTGGCGCTAAGAGGTAATTAATGAAACCAAAATCCAAAAGCATTTTCTGTAGGGATCGTCTACCATGCACTTAATATGAACTGTGTCTACGGTGAAATGCAATTTAGTTAATATTTACATAAGTAAAATAAAGTTCAGATAGTATGAACTTGTAATTAAAGTGAAAATAATATGTGGAAATGCTATCTGTTATTGTTTCCGGGGGCGGGGGGGGGGCGGGAGGGAGTACTGGGCTGGGAGAGAATTATTGAGGAAGGAGCTCAGAGCCTTTCAAGCTCTAGGCAAGCATGCCTCAGTCAAGCTTCCCAACAGCTGCTCTTCGTGTTTTCGCAAATGCTGACATGAGTTTCTTTCTTCTGCTTTGCATACGCTCCGTGGCTAGAGAACTGTGTCTTCTCATCATGCTAGCTTTCTGCCTGCCTCGGCGTACCGCAGGGTACCACCTCCTTACATGGTTTCTAAACGACTGGATGAAAAAAAAAATGTGATGATCCAAGTTCGTGAGGGCATCAAGGCTCATATAAAAGGAAAACTAATCGAACAGTAATACTAAATGTCTGTAATGTTGCTGGACTGCTTTAATTACTGAGTCAGCTTTGAAATTTATTGTAAGGCTGGATTAGGGGCAGGTGGGACGGCTGAGTGGGTAAATGTACGTGAGGGCCATCCCTGGATCTATATAGTATAAGGAGAGAACCAATGCCCACAAGTCATCCTCCGAACTCACATGTACACCCACCTACACACACAAAATAATGAGCCTTAAGGACACGAATGGATTTATAGGACCTGTGAGGTGGCTCAGTGAGGAGGAATGTCTGCCGCCAAGCCTGACAACGTGGGACTTACTTGGTGAAGGGAGGCAGCCAAGTTCTGCAAGTTGTCCTCTGAACTCCACAGGTGTGCTGCAGAACATGCACACCACACAGCACACACTCACTTAGATAAATGTAATTTATCTAAAGAATGAATCTAGAACGTTAACTGCAAAAAGCAGCAGCCAAAGAGCAAATTCTTAACCTCTTTGGAATGCAAAGGGACTATGTCTTTATCAGCAATCCAATGCACATGCACTGAAAGAAGTTACAGATGTGTGGACATTGTTCAGAACAGAGAGCGTTTGGCTGGAGAACAGCTTCAGGAAACTATTTCCCCATCATGAGACTTGTATATAGCAATTACCGTATTTGTGTTTAGTTCTTTCATTAAGTAATATCTATCTAATATTACAAAAATATTAGATGTAGTTCCGAAAGGGATTTAATTACTTCGGAAGTAAAGCACACCTGAAAATATAAAGAAGTTACCCTCAAATAGCCAAGGCTGCAGAGCTGTTGTTACTGGACTCATGTACCTGTTTTTGTTTTGTTGTTTAACATTTACAGTCTTTTATTGAAATGGTGTGGTACTGGTTTTCACGTCAACTACTTGAGTTTAATTGAAAATGCCATATCTTTCTTCTCTTTATAGAAAGTGTCATCATTCACCAGTTGCGAATGAGCTCCAGATGAGATTACCAAGCACATCCCTCAGGCATCACTAAGGTCACCATGCTACTGATGTTGACTGGAAACACCTATGACTTCCAGGGATTTTTTTTTTTTTAGAGGATACAATTTAGCAGTTAAAAACCACATTGTGGATGACATGAACATATGTGGCAAAAGCAATTGGATCTTTGTGCCCAAAGAAAGTTTTCCTCTCTTGGCAAAGGGTTCAGGTCTGTGGGCACATGCTGTATAATTTATTTGTATAATACATTTTGTAATGTGATTTTCCCCCTAAATTGTCTCCTTTCTCATAGTCTATCCACATGTGTCTGTAGATTGTACTGTCAATTCTTTGAAGTATTGTGTATTCAAACGAGGCTAACCTATCATTTTCCTCTGATTGATCTGTTATTTTTAAGGAAAAGAAAGCACAACGCTCTATTTTCCTGGACAACCTCGAGGGGTAAAACCTAGAAACAGGAGATTCTGGAAGTTTTATTGCTTGAATAATGCTATGGTTCTGATTGTGGCCCAACACTAAAAACAGTGTCCTGGCTTAAGAGTTTAAGTACTTAAAACCAATTTGTAACTGTCTCCTTTGGTGTTCTGAATGGGAAGCAAACAGCTTTGACAGTTCAATTTATTTCTATCTGCATTGTTTAATTCTGTGTACAAAACATAATAATTACTTTGATGTCCCTGTATTTTATTTCCCACATATTATTGCCCTCCCATGATAGCTTGCAAATAAAAACTGACTTACATAATGTCAACTATTTTTTTTTTTTTCAAAAAAAGGGGAAGACCCAAAGGTAGATAATCACTTCCCTCTGATTTTGATAGACTTTCAAAACTACTTGTAGGTGAGAAAAACAACTTCTCTCCCTCTTCCTCTTCACTCCTCCTCCCCCGTCCTTCTCCTATCTTCTTGGTACAGGTTCTTCCTGTGTAACTCTAGCTAGCCTAAAACTGGCTTTGTAGACCCTAGCCTTGAAGTCACAGGGATCCTGCCTGTCTGTGCCTCTCACATGTGCTTAGACTAAAGTAACTGTAAGTATGTGTAAAGTAACATGTGCCACCAAAACCAGCTAAGAATAGATATTTTAAAGAATTCAAAGCCCACCATTTGTTACTTGTCTCATTGTCAGAGCTGCTGTTGAATTTAGGTTTATATGAAAATGTGAAGTCTACTTGTGTGTAAAACTGAAGTTAAAAAAAATACTGTTGACAGGAGTGTATTTCTTATAAGACCTTTAAAATAACTTTAAGAATACGAGCTGACACTCAGTTTCTAAATGAAGAAGTCATTTACCATGCTTCTCTAGTATGATTAAGAGCCAAGGCATCTTCTGAATGTCATGAGATAAGTCAAGTCACAAAAGCCATGTGCTGGAGGCTCACCTCTGCAGTCCACAAACGGTACCCACATCAGCTGCATGGGGAAGTTTACAGAGTCTCTGGAATACGAAACATAATGCTAAATTTCCTCCCTCATGTAACCTAGAAGGTTTTTAATATATTCTGTGGAACTGACAAATCATATTCAATACACACCATAAATTAAATATTTTCTAAAAAGTATTCTTGCATTTGCTTAAAGTAAAATAAATGTTGATAGGCTTGCCCAAGCTTTAATGGTTATGGAAGTCTCATATAACCTTCTGTGGTTTTGATTACTGACATAGGAGTCTAGATTTTGTGTGTGTGTGTGTGTGTGTGTAGATTTTTTTAAGTGTTAAGATTCGTTTTCTCAAAATGTTAAAATACAATGATATTTTCAATCACAAAGTAGTTTTCATTTTATTTAGTATTTTTATGCTTATGCTCATTGTGAGGTCAAAGTTTTAGGTGGTGCAGTTACTAAGGCTTATCTGCTTTAAATTACAAAATTACTAAGCTGTATATATGGATCTCTTGGGGTTCTTTCCCTCCTGAGTTGTAAAGAACTTTAGTATCTGTAAAGACAGTGAAGATTATGTTGTAACCAGTCATCTGGGTAGATGCTGATTTTCCTGCCTACCTCATCACCAATTTCTTTGTTTAAACATGAGTGACAGATAAGAAAAATGAGAGCATTAAACTTCAGTTTCTTTTACTGTAAATACATCTCCATCAATTGGAATGAGACTAATTTTTGGATAGAATTATTTAGGTGTTTTCTGAACTGCAATAAGCATTTCTAGTTCAAGGCGCAGTTGATCTAATCCATTGTTCTGTTTTATCTGTTATTGTTGTTCTGTTTTGTTTTTAGGACAAGGTCTCCTTATGTAACTCTGGCTGTCCTAGAACTCACAGAGATCCTTGTCTCTGTTTCCTGAGTGCTGGGAATAAAAATGTGCAATACAATGACCAACCTTTACACTTGTTTTCTGAAACAGAGTTTCTCTACCTAGCCCAGGCTGTCCTCAAACTCACCTTGTAGCTGATGGTAGGTTCTCACCCATGATCCTCCTGCCCCAGTCACCTGAGTGTTAGAATCACAAGCGTGAATCACAGTGCTGACTACACCTTTCCTCTTGATCCTGTTTTTTCGTATTTGATCTTGGTTTTCATGGTATCATCTGCATTTTGTCAAGTGTTTGTAAAGAGCTGAGCTTGATGAGGAGACTGGATAGAGTGTATCCACAGGATGTCCATGCCCAGGGTGGACATAAACTACGAACTGAGTCTTAAAACAGCCACTAAGAAATTATGATGCGAAATGTCTACTTTAAGCACTAACAGCAACATAGATGCTATTGAAATAACTTGGAGCTTCTAAAAGTCAGAGTGAGAGTAAATCGTTTATTAGGTATGTGATGGTTTTGTCTGATGCCATTGTTGAAATTTTTTGGAAATACAGAAAAAAAAACATGGCAGAAATTGAATATGTTCATGTATTGTTTCAGCCATGCATCTAAAATAGCTGAAGTACAAAATAAAGTTTAAAACTCAAGAGTTGGTATATGAAGTTCGGATTGTCTTATCTAGGCTGCTAAACCAATACTAAAAAGACCAAAGAGGGCAAAGCGGCAGAATAAAAAAAAATAACTAAGAAACTTGCAAAAATTACAAGTTTATGACCATTAGCATTTGTTTTTCAAGTTTTCAGTAGTTATTTCATAACAACATAATAATTGTGTGTACTTTATGGAAAATGTAATAGTTTCACAAATTTTGGACAGGTATGTTTATGGATGCCACGATGGGATACAGGTATTATCTGCTTTTTTGCTTGTGGCTCATGTAATTTGGGAGTATTTCACCTCATCATCCAACAGATTTTGTCACTTTACCAGTGAAAATTTGAATTTTTAAACAAAAGAATATGTTATTTATTTATCCAAAATAATAAATGTATGATGTGATCAGTCAGTCTTAGAATTCAAGTTTTAAGAGTTTTTGAAAGCAAGAATATATTTCGGGAAGCTTTTTAGAAGTACATTCTGTTTTCCTATCATTCTTAATTTGACTCCCTTAAACTCTATTAAGTACCTAAGTTTACTATTTTACACTGAAGCTACATGGTTTTATGTGCTTGTCTTTATATGAGTGTAATGCCCCCTTTTCAGCTCTTCATAAGGGATTGAATTACAATTAAGACATTCTCTGTCACTTTAAAAAATCAAATAATTTATGGAAATCTCACCAAAGTCTGAAAAAAAAAGGACAATGAAATGTGAAAGCATTGTGCAATATTCTTTTTAGATCTGAGCACAATATTCATACAATTAAAAAATTTAAAATAAATTTCCTCTTTTAACACTTTATTATTTATGTGTATGTGTACATGTATATGTCCGTGTGTGTGTGTGTGTGTGTGTGTGTGTGTGTGTGTGTGCGCGCATCATGTGTATAAGAGATCCCAGGAAGCCAGAAGAGGTCCTTGGCTCCCTTGGAATTGGAATACTGGTACTTTCGAACCACCTGACATGGGAGCTGGGCACCAAACTTAGATCCTCTGCAAAAGCAGCAATCACTCAACCATTTTCCCAGCTTTACAACTTTTTCTTTAGAATCATTTGCTTTGATGTGGTTTTATGGCTCCATGGTTTATATTTTCTTAGTGTCTTTCACTATGGCTTGCAGATGTGGCAGAGTAGGATTGTCAAAATGAAGGATGCTCTTCCCAGTTACCCTGTAGTTTGATTCTTTAGTATAATAAAAATTGTAAGGTTTTTAAGACAGGGACTAGCTAAGACGGTCCTCTTGCCCCTTTACTACTCCCAAATGCAGTGTCAATCAGTGGTCATGTACTATTCTACTTTCTATTGTTAATCTAAAGACAGATTCTTCAGTAAAGCCGACATACGCAAGGCTCTTCCCACAGGCATGCTAGGGTGATAGCAGTCTGGGAAATGGTTTCTATAAAGAGGGATGAAGGTAAAGTGGACTATGCTTAACCTCTTCTCTTATCAGCTCTGTGCCAGAAATTGTGGCCTGTACTAACTTACCTTTGCCTTACTTGGAATAAAGGGGTGAGTTTTTTCTCTGTTAGAGATATACATAACAAAAAAGCAAAACACCAGCAAGATCAAAAAGGCTATTGCTACCAAGCCTGGCAACTTGAGTTCAATCCTTGGGATCTACATATGAATTTGTTCTCTGATCTCTAAATGTACACCATGGGACAGGTGCTCTTGGACATACATAAGCATACATGTGCAAATGCACAAAATCAATAAATGCAAAACAAATCTTTTAAAAAGCATTCAGGAAGGATATTTAATACAAAATGCTTCCTGCAGGCTAGTTGCAGGTGCTAGTGTATCTTTCCTCTCAGGGACATTCTTTGCTGACCAAGAGAATGAAGGAGAGAAGCTCTGGGTGCACCATGGTTTAAGAACATTGGCTGAAAAACTCACTATCATTTTGGCTTTTACAAGAGAAAATGTGCCAGGGTCTAAATTATATTTAAGTAAATTTGTTAACCTCGGAGCTCCAGGCTAGTGACCATGAGTGAGAACAAGAACCACTCCTCCAGCCCAGGCTTCTTCAAAAACAACCCCTCCAGCCCAGGCTTCTTGGTAACAGGGAACATTGTCCACTTCTGAGTTGAAAACTTAGTCAAGTTTTGACATCCTATGAAGGATGTCAAATACTGAGACATTCTCTTCAAGTAGACTACTTTTAGTTCCAGGCAAAGTAATCTAGACACTGGATTTCACCCTCTCCCACCCTTGCTTTTTTTTTTTTTAAGACAACTAGTTATTCCTTGTTTTTCCTGGCATAGTTGCAGTATTTCTTTCAGAGAGAACCATAGTCTTTAAGGAGAATAAAATGCCTTTTTATTCTTTCCAGGATCCTATTTTTCAAAATCTTCCTTATATTAACTGCTGTATCAGTTCCTTGCTTCTATAATAAAAATGCCCAAGGAGTTAACTGATAAGGTAAAAGTTTGCACTGGCTCACAGTTTCAGAGTCCATGGTTCTCATGATGAGAGTCTATGGTAGAGGAGGCCTATTCAGTTGCTGGTAGCCAGGAAGCAAAAAGAAAGACTGGGAGGGAAGAGTCTCATACTCCCTTCACTGTATGCCTCCCTGGTGGGGTTTGAATAAGAATAGGCCCATAGGCTCAAATGTTTGAATGCTTGGTTCCCAGTTGGTAGACTATTAGGAAGGAATAAGAGCATGGCCTTATTGGAGGAGGTGTGGCCTTGGAGGAAGTATGTCACTGATAATGGCCTTTGAGGTTATGAAAGACCATACCAGGTCCAGTTTCTTGCTCTGCCTGCAACTTGCAGATCTGATGTGAGCTCTCAGCTACTGCTCTAGAGCCATGGCTGCATGCCTGCCTGCTTGCCTGACGATTATAGACTCACCTCCAAAACTGTAAGCAAGCCCTAACTGAATGCTTCCTTTTATAAGTTGCCTTGGTCATGGTGTCTCATCACAGCAGAACTACTAAGATACCCTCATTGCTATAACTTCCTCCCTAGGCTCTATGCTTTATGGTTTTACTACACCACTACCACCTGAGTAACACCATGAACTAAGGATCAAACCTTCAACACATTAGACTGTGAGGGACATTAAAGATTGAAGCTATAGCAACTGGTACTGCTATAACAAATCTATGCCCCATTTATACACTTCTTAAAAGGCTTACATATTCCCTGATGTGAATTTAAGAAACTGGGTACAGGGGCTCCAGCAGCTCAATTGGTTAGTGCCTGGTGCTTATACAACCAAGATACTGGATACATTATTTTAATGTGTTAGAGATTGAACCTGGGTCTCATACATGTTTAGCAAGTGTTTTACCACTGAGCTACACTCCACACTTTGGGTAAATGTTTTGAAATGCCAATCCCTGCTAGGATGAGGCCTGACCTACCTTTCATTCAAGTTCCTGATCTTCCCAATTTTTAGATCTTTTCCCCTGACCACAGTTGCATTCATTCTCTCTTTCTTTCCACCCACTATGTTTTTTGTTTCCTATCCCTCCCTTTTTGCTCTTTATGAATGGTTCTTTCATGTCTTTTGCAGGAAGCCATATTAACTCGAGTCCCATGTGTTTTCTAGGCACCCAATGACCTGTTTCTAATCCTCAAAATGGCTCTTTTATGAGTATCAGCACCTTAGACAATGGCTTCTGTGTCTTCTTCACTAAAGTATTCTGGTGAATCTAACAGAAACGTGTGCCCATGGAAAGTTTTAGATCCAGATCACTGATTCTAAAGGAAGATATGCTGTCTGTAAGGACCAGAGGCCCAAAGCAGGCTTCCAGTTTACAATGCATTAGCAAGGAAATGCACTCATTCAATGAGGTCAGGCATTAGTTTCTATATGGACAAATGAACTGTGCAAGTTAATGTATTAATTACTGTTCTATTGCTGTGACAAAACATCATGACCAAGGAGATTCTTTTAAATGAAACAGCCACATGCAGGGAGGCTGGAGGAGTAGCTAAGAGTTATATCCTGATCCATGGAAAGGACTGGGCCTGGTGTGGGCTTCTGAAACTTCAAAGGTTTCTTCTAGTGACATACCTCCTCCAAACCCACAGCTACTCCAAGGAGGCCATGCCTCCTAATATTTTCCAACAGTTCCACTTCCAGCTGACCAAGCATTCAAATATATGAGCCTATGGGGTCTTTCTCACTCAACCACCACAGTTAACAAATCTCCCACAAATTCACAGCACTGGAGATATCTGTTTCTATGGTGAGGTAACCTGCTAAACCCTTGCTCGAGAACAACTTGATCACCCAGGTTAATGTAGAGCCTGTTAGTTTAAGTCTCCTTTGGTTATCATTCTGTTTTCCCTGACTTGAGACTCCCTTCCTTACAGCTTAGTGTTTGACATCATAAAAGGGCCTCATATAACCCCTGTAGACGCATAGAGCAAAGAGCTCAGTTTCCATGGTTGGTTGCCAAGTGGTCTCTTCCACTGAAATGTGAATTCACTGAGAGTTGCCAGGTAAACTCCAGATTGACTGAATATGTTTTATGTCCTAAGCCTTTTGTCAAGTGTTGAACCTTTAGAAATGAAGAAAAAGTCTCTGGCTTTGAGCTCTATCTAGTAAGACAGATGTAAGTAGATAGCTTTGAATATTAGACAGTAAGTGCAGGGGTTGAGGTAGGTGGAGGTCCCCTTGGGCTCAGACAGAATTTGGAGTTATTTTAAAGTTATAACTTCAGAGGGAACAGTAGTGACTCAATGAAAAAAAATGTACCTCCCACTGCTAGGATGTCTAACAATCTAAAATATGTCAAGATGGAAAAAAACGTTGTTTAAGTTGAAAAATGATTTGCCATATGAGAGAACACTTTTAAAGGGATGATGATTTTTTTGTACCTCTATGATTTTCATGGAATAAGCTAAGCTTCTTTCTTTTTTCATCCCATTCCCCTTTAAATAATTAATTTCTCTGTTATGCCTGTAACAGATGTCACCTGGCTGTCAACCTAGAGATGGCACTATTTTTGAAGCTAAGCTTTTGTCTATAATTGATGAGACCCTGGGGATGTAATCAACTGAGAGACTGTAAGCAACAGAAGATGTGGATTCTGAGGCCCCACTGGAGGTATATTCTTCCACTTGGAGAATGAAACCTTATTCTTAAAACTAAGTAGTAGGCTATCTACTCTAATTTCTGGAAGTTGGTATCATTGCCCTTTCTTTAAAGGACTCAAGATCAAAATACCTTGTTTGACTAGTACTTCTGATTGTTGATTGGTTACGCAAGAGTCCACAATAGCAGTGACTTCAGGCCAATCAGACAAACTCTCAGTGTGAGGACAAAAGGTTTCTTAAACATCCAATTCTAGGAAAAACCAGGAAAAGGGTGTTTTGTTAAATTTTTTTTTGTTTTTATTTTTGAGTCAAGATTTCACGCAGTCAGGCTGGCTTTGATTCTCCTGTCTCTGCCTCTCAAGTGCTGGGATTTTTTTGGATGTACATCATTATGACTAGCTACAGAAAGTTTGTTTTTTGTTTTTTGTTTTCCCAAGTAGGGTTTCTCTGCATAGCCCTGGCTGTCCTGAAAGGCATATGCCACCACCACTTGGCTAAGAAAAGATTTTTTTTTTTTTTTTTTTTTTTTTTGCGTTTTCGAGACAGGGTTTCTCTGTGTAGCCCTGGCTGTCCTGGAACTCACTCTGTAGACCAGGCTGGCCTTGAACTCAGAAATCCACCTGTCTCTGCCTCCCAAGTGCTAGGATTAAAGGCATGCACTACCACTGCCCGGTGAAAAGATTAATTTTTAAAAGTAGTTTTCAAACTCTATTTGGGTGACTCTCTGGTATAATAAATACAGGACACTAAATGAGTCACACGAAGTCTACATGGCCCTCCTAAAAATCATTAGGGATGCCTTAAATATTATTCCACCAAAGTCTCTAAGCAGTTATGCTTAACTGAATGGAAGTGGAGGAAAAGGATACTAAAAAGTATTCAAACTATTAAGGACGTTCTCTCAGCATGCCTTTAATCCCAGCATTCAGGAGGCAGAGGCAGGTGAATCACTGAGTTTGAGGCCAGCCTGGTCTACAGTAAGAGTTCCAAGACAGCAAGGGCTACACAGAAAAACTATGTCTTGGGTAGGGGGTTATGTTCTAAGAACTGTGGCTCTCATCTTCCACTTTCCTGGGCAAAATTAAGCTGTAGAATCAAACAAACCCTTGAGTATACTTAGATGATAACTAAAAGCAGCTTGAAGTACTGAAGGAGCTTGACATACAAACCTGTGTGAACTTTGGCCAAATAGTAAAACAACAGTTTTAGTTTTCTTTTCTTCATTCCTTAAGTTATCAAAGTTATTCTTCTACAACTGTTTTTTCCTTTCTGGCATAGTGGCATAACGTAGTAACTGAACTAAAAAATGAAAACTATGTAAAACTTACGTTTCAAATGCTAAACCAACTTTTCAGATTATTGGTCTGACAGCAATAAGAAATGTCACACAAATCCTACCTTTTAAAAAAAAGATACCTTTTGAGACAAGGTCTCATTGTGTAGCTCTGGCTGTCCTGGAACTCACATAGACCAGATTGGCCTTGAATTCACAGAAATCTGCTTGCCTCTGTCTCCCAAGTGCTGGGAGAAAAGATGTGTGTGACCACCACCCAGTCCCCAGAGAAGGTTTTCATAAAACAGAGGGAGTTAATCTGCTATGAGCAAACAAAAGGAAAGAGGAAGTAGGCAAGCACACCAGGAACCATCAGATCACTATTCCTATAACAGCAATAGCTGTAAAGCTTTAAAACAAAGTAAGGTGTCTGGCAGCTTCCTGGGGAGGTTTCAGAAACTTGTGGATACAATCTCAGAGGCTCAAATCTTTTATACAAAATATAGCTCTTGTAAATGGTCTGCGGAAATCCTCCACACACTCCAAAAGGTCTCTTGAGTATACTATTTATACTACTCAGTACAATGTAAATAATCGCTTAAAAGATAATGATGGGAAACTGTATCCATGTTTACTAGCACAGAAGCAATCTTTTTTCCCTCAATATTTTCAATTGTAGGTTAAAGGTTCAATTGTAGCACTATTTAAACCGAGTTCTATTTAAACCGAGTAGAAATAAAGAAACTAATACATCCAACTGTGATGACCTTAAACAGGAGTGGGGGAAAAAAGGAAAAAAAAAGACTCCATAATTATCCCCAATAGTGTGATGAACATTTTACTAATCAACAGAACTTATTAAGATAAGAGGATATGCCTCTCTAATCATGGTAGACTTTTTCATTTGAGCCGGGTTAAAGGTAAACTTAGGCTGCTAAAGCAAGATATAGACCTAAGGATTCTAGTGGCCTTAAGAATTTGAGAGATTCGCTAGGCTGTGGTGGCACAAGCCTTTAATTCCAACACCCAGGAGAGAAGACGATTTATACAAGTTTGAGGACAGCCTGGTCTATACAGAGAAACCCTGTCTGGAAAACCTGGGAAAAAAGAAAATTCCAAGTCACAGAAGAGATCACAGAAGAGTATACCCAAGCAAGTCAAAACTGTAAACAAACACTTTTTAAAAGTGGGTATTTGTTGTCAGATAGTCCGAATTTCAAACACAATTATAACATGTAGATGCTATATAATTATTTTTTTGTAAATTTACATGCTTATAAAATTTGTAAAATATAGAAAAGCAAAAAGAAACAAAAAATTCTGCCTGCAATCAATCAATGGAGGTTCATTAGCATCTTATGCTTTATAGTTTGATTCTACCCTCTGTATTCTCTGTACTGCGTCGGTTTCTTGGAGTTACTAACTATTGTTTATATATTGAGACAGATCTCTATGTATTTCCCACTGGCCTCTTACTCTCTAGTAGTTCAGACTGGCCTTGTATTTTCAATTACTCTGCCTTTACCTTTCAAGTGCTGTGATTACACAGTCTCAACGAATATTTCCTTGGCAGGTTAAAACTAATACCTCATTCTAAACAAGTGGTTATTTTGTTCTGGTTTTTGATTACCAAGTTTTAAAAAAAAATCACTACCATGTTTTACAATAACCTTCCCAAATAAATGTGAAGGAGACAGAAAAATAAGTGAAAATCGATCACAAGCTGGGCATTAGGACTAAACTAGGTTGCATTATTGATTTTTTTTTTTTAGATCAAATGGGTCACACGTCACCTCACTTAAATTCATAGCGGCACATTGAGTGGCGAATTAATATTCAATAGGGGTCCGCATCCTTTTAAACGTGTGGACTCTGGAACACTACAACTCCCTTCAGAAGAGGCGTAGGCTTAATAATAAAAGTCAATCCAGCGCCGAAATTACAGGTAGCCCAAATAGCAGAGAACTCTCCATGATAACCACAACAGGAAGTGTGCGCAAACAGCGTCCTCCCGGGGAGCAAAGACGCTACGGTCCCAGTGCGCAGACGCCGTGACGTCGCTCAGGGCCGCGCATGCGCTCACGTAGCCGCGCGCCCGGCCTAAACCCCTCACTTTGTCGTCACAGGGCAGATGATCAGGGTGCGTCCGCCTTTTTCCTCCCCCTTCCATCCTCCTCCCCTCCCCTCCCCTCGTCCCTTAATCTTCTCCCTATTTCCTCTCTCTCCCTCCCTGGGGCGTCTCCTGAAGATTCCCGCTTCCGGTCAGCGGCCGTCCGCAGAAGCGTGTCCCGCCTCTTCCGCCTCCCCGGTGGCGGCGCGGGTGGCGGAGGCAGTGGCGTCAGCGGCGACTGCGCGTCTCCTGTCAGGATCCGCAGGCAGGTCCCCTGGGCGGCCCAGCTGGACGTGGCCGAGCCGAAGCCCGGGGGCCGATGGCGATGAACTATAGCGCGAAGGATGAGGTGGACGGCGGGCCCACGGGCCCTTCTGGGGGCGCCGCCAAGACCCGGAGGCCGGATAACACGGCCTTTAAACAGCAACGGCTGCCCGCCTGGCAGCCCATCCTCACGGCTGGCACGGTGCTGCCCACCTTCTTCATCATCGGCCTCATCTTCATCCCCATCGGCATCGGCATCTTCGTCACCTCCAACAACATCCGTGAGATCGAGGTGAGGGAACGGCGTGGCGGTGATCCCCCCGAAGGTGACAGGCCGGCCCCGCCCTCTGGTGCCTTCTCGGTTTCTTCTTATGCGGCTTTTCTGAGTTTGCAGTTTTGTGTGTTAGCTTCCTTTTGCTCTCGATTTACCTGGCTGGAAACGGAATGAATAAAGCTAGAATGTCGGGTGGACAAGACTTATTTTGGGAGCAGTTTGCGTGCGTTTCCGAGAGATAGAGTGTATGTCTTTTAGAAGGAGAGAAGAGGAGAAAAAGTTAGATTTAGGTGTTTAAATCTGAGGCAACTCACAGGAGCAGACTGTTGTTATTTGAGTGGGAATTATTCCGGGACACCGAGATTAACAAATTGGTTGGGTGAAGGACCTGGAGTCATGAAGGTATTGATTCTTCTATGAAGAAATTAAGTCATACAGGGCACACACAGTAACTTGCATTTTGAGCTAATTAGGTACTTTTAGTTGTTGGCCACGATATAGTTAAAAGCACGAAACTTCAGTTCTGGTTTGTTTTTGGACTGTATTCATTTCTAATTATGCCCCACGGTGGTCCTAGTTCTCCCCGCTTGATTTTTAAAATGTGCAAATCAATGACTCCACACGAAATAAGTTGGAATCTAGCAATAAGCGATTTCACTGGCTTTGCTTTTTTGGAACATTCTACATAGACATGATAGAAACATTCTACTGGGGAAAACATTGTGTTTTGTGCTGGTGCAGCAATCACTGCATCTTTATCCATCCAAATCAGTAAAGATTGGTTGGTAGCAGAATGTGAGTACTGTGTGGCATCCAGTATTGGACGTCCACAAGTCGTCCTTCATATTTTAGGGGAGTTTTCATCTGTTTGAACTGGCAAGAGCGATGTTGAGTAACCCTGCTTTCTTCTGTTGTTATAAACATGTATTTTTGTGTACATAATTTAAAAATAAATATTACATTATGTGATTTAATTGGATGTCCCCAGTCATTTTAGCTAGGGAGTTTTGGTACCTTTTTCCAGTTTGCTAAAGAAAGATGGTTACTTTTTTTTTTTAACTGCACAGTGCATCAGTGTTAATGACAGAATCTAGAGTGTATTTTAAAAATCTTTTATTAAGGATTATTTTTAGTGTGTTGACTAGAGCAAAGTCACAGCACATGTTTTTAGTATTTATTTTTATCTTTGTGTTTTTAGCCTTGTGATAGTACTCAAATGTAGCCCAAAATGCTCCAAAATGTAAATGATGAAGCTCTGGGCCAGCCAGATTGAGCAGGAGAAAAGTTTTGATTTTAGAATATTTTGGATTTCAGACTTTGAGATTAGGTATGTTCAACTGGAGAAAACTATACAAATGTTACAGAATGTTTTTTTTTTTAAATGTTCTCAAATACAAAACACTTCTGTTCCCTGTCATACTCAAACCCTGAGCTCTGCAGCTTTAATTAGCTCAGATTTGATTTACTTTCTCTGAAGATTAGTTTCTTCATCTCTAAAATAAATAGAATAATGAATTTCTTCTAAGATTTCACAATTAGAAACGAAATAGTTGTGAGTTATGACTCATCAGCAGGTGAGAGTTAAAGATCATCGTGAGGTATGAACTGGACTGTTTAAGAGTGTTGTTACTGTCCTGATTCCAAGGTGTAAGCTCTCACACTGCATTTCCTTATTGAAATGATAGTAAATATAGTGGAATTCCTCCTAAGCATTAGAAAACTTGAATCATATTATTTAAACTTAAGATATTAAGATGAAAGCAGTGATGATTTGGATTGTGTATGAGTATTTACTAAATTGTTGAAAAACTAGTACTGTTTGCTATAGTATGAAAATAATTTTCTTTAAAACTTTTGGGTTCTGAAGTAAAGTAAGGTTCTGTATACTTAGTTATTAGTGAAATGGAAATTTCTTGTGCTTAGTGTGCCCCTGATTTTAAGAGTGTATTGTATTTTCCTCAGAGGGACAATGGAGTTAAGAGCCGGTGTGGAGCAGAAGTTGCAGCTCTCACTCTAGTTGGTGTTGGTGAGCTGCCCTTCCTACACTAAAGATGTGGAGCGGAGGATCCTTAAGATGTCGTCCACTTCTGAAATTCTGTGACTTCCAACTTAATTTTGATTTAAAACAATGCTATGTTCAAAATACCATAATTGAAATTAGAGGAAATGAAAATTAGTAGTTACTGGAAATTTTGTATTAACAGTAACACATGCAGATAGAGTGATTAAAATATGAGTGTTGGATATATAGCAAAATTATTTCAAATTAGGTCTGGAGTTATTAGAAAAACGTAGAGAGCTTTTCCAAAAGGGACATACACGTTTGTATGCTTACTCTCTGTTCTCTGTGTGTGCTGGAGATTGAACTCTGGACCACAAGGAAGTGCTGTACCACTAAGCTACCTCCATAGCTCCTCTACTTTTTGTTAGCTCCTAGCTCAGACTAAAAGCCTTTGAAGGTTATTAAGAGGAAGTAGGAAGAGCTGGAGAACTGGCTCAGCAGTTAAGAGCACTGGGTTCTTTTGTAAGAGTACCCAGGTTTGATTTCTAGTACCCACATGGTGGCTCACAACAGTCTCACTACAATTCTCGGTCATCCCATGTCCTCTTGCAGCCTCAGCAGGCATCAGATACCCATTTGGTCTGCTCACACACGTGGGAAGCAGAGGTGGGTGGATCTCTGAGCCTGGTCTACATAGAACTAAAAAGAAGATACTGTATCACATAAATACATAAATATAAAAATAAAGTAAAATGAAGTAAAATAAAATAAAGGTAAATTGGAAATGAGCAGTTCTTACCAAACTGATTCTTGCTCTCTTTTTTACATGGTTTGTTCTTTTTGAAAACTCAGTAGTCAGTTGTAGTATAGTTCAGGCTACTAGGGCAGAAGAAACTTATAAATCAAGATGTTTGGCTTGAAGTGTTTGCATAGAACTTGGAAAATTTAAAGTAAAGTTAGTAAGACCTTTCACATTTCCCCAGAAAAGCTATTTTATATTTTAATACTCATAGTTAGTATCCTTTTACCGTCCCTTGTTAAGTTTATGAATCTTACTTAGTTGGTTTTTAGATTTTTCTAAGTAAAATGAGTGTTTTAGAAAAGTACCACTGACAATTTTGTTAACCATTAAAATATTTTAATTACGAATATATTTATTGAAGACTTGTGTAATATACTTGCAGCAAAGACTGAATATTTCCTTTAATTTGACAACAATTAAGAGTCAAAGCTGGGCAGTGGTGGCGCACACCTTTAATCCCAGCACTTGGGAGGCAGAGGCAGGCGGATTTCTGAGTTCAAGGCCAGCCTGGTCAACAGAGTGAGTTCCAGGACGGCCAGGACTATACAGAGAAACCCTGTCTCAAAAAAACCAAAAAAAAAAAAAAAAAAAAGAGTCAAGTATATTCCCACCACAAGGCAATGAGTGACTTCTCTAAGGCTCTTGGCTAGGCCCAAATATGCAGCTAACTTGAAAGTACCATCTTTGTAACTTCTGTAAAAGCATTATCAGTGTGAAGTGATATCATTGTAAGTTAATGCTTAGAGAGCTGGATCACGAGTCATGTTCCTATAGCCCCAGATTCTTTGGCGATGCTTGAGGTAGCAAGATTGCTTGAATGTAGTAATTCAGTGCATAGACCTAGTGTCCAAAAACAGTAAAAGAAAAATTAATTAATGGTTAGAGTCAAATTTGGGTGTGCGATTTAAAACAACATTTAAGATAGATGGTAAATACAGTAATACCTAGAGTCTAGACATTTAAGTTAATATTGCTAAAATGTTGAAGTGTTAATTGGACTAGTCCCCCTCTTTGCTCAACTCCCAGCTTTCCTCTTTTTTTTTTTTTTTTTTTTTAAAAAAAAGCAACTCTATTTAATTTTCTATGCTCAGTTATTTTGTCCAGATTATTCCCTGTTCTTGATAAAAAAAATTGCTGTCTATGTGTTTCCTCCATTCTAGTTTGAATCCTTAGAGTGTAAGGTTCTTGAAGGAGCTTAAATCTTTGCGCTGCATTCAGTAATCTTTGTTTTTACATAAACTTCTGCATAGTATCAAGAAAGGATAAGGGTTTGTTTTTAAAGAAATGATTGTTAAAGAGTGGGCATTTTATGCTAAGAAATGTAATGATTTTAATGCTCAAATGTATTGCAGTAACTAAACAGGGAACCTTTGGCAAGAGCTTTGCGTAAAAGGGCTTTTGTTTCCTGTAAATACCTGCCTGAGTGGTTTTTTTGTTTTTTGTTGTTGGTTTTTGTTTGTTTGGATTTTTGCAGGGATGGTAGGGGCAGGAACTAAGACTGGTTTTGCAGATGAGCGTTTGTAGTTTGGTTAAAGGAAACACTAACTTGAATACCAATTTTATGGGGTATTTCCTTCAAAGAATTCAGTTCTTCCCATAAGTGGAGCTATGTTGCTACCAAGAAATTGTATATAACTATTGTGATTATATCTTGAATTTCATCAGCCAATAAAGGTACAAACCCTCTTTTCTTAAAAAGACTATAAGTCCTCGTTGGCCTCTGCAGCCTAAAATATTTATTTTCCAGCCTTTTATAGAGATAAAACTACCCTTCTCCCCCTGATTTAGAGTTTCAAAGTAATGTACTGGCAAATTTAGCATGCATTACCAAAATAGTTGTGTTGAATTACTCATTCTGAGGACTTCAGAAAATTCTTAAAGTACTTAAAATGTTCCCTTTAATGTAATCTGATTAGTACTCAAAGTGACCTATCTTAGTCAGCATCTTGTTATGTGACCTATTTAGGTATTATATTGATTTCCTTTCAGATAAATCTACATCAAAAAACAAAAAAGAAAGTTTCCAACTCTTCCTTGTATACAGTACAGAAATGCATGTCCTTCAAATTCCTCTTTATCACCACATTAAATTCAGTATTTTTCTAAGGAATAGGAAAGCTATGGTTTTAGGATTGCTAAGAAGAAATGTTACCTTGACTTAGGGGAACATTCATAGTTGTCTGGGAACTATGAATGAGAAGATGTGAAATGTGGTAACTTTTCAACTAATCTCATTATCCACCTCGTCCATACTGCCTCTGGTGTTTTGTCATTAGGATTTAAGAGTTAGAAGGGCTTATGCTTACTGTATTCTGAACGATGCCTAATAGACTTTTGACATAAAAACATGTTAATTTTCAAAATAGAGGATTTGTGTCCCTTCTTCTTGGCAGCCTCTTTTCCTGTGACATTTAGAACCATTATTCCCTAGTAAACTTGGTCTTTTGAAAACTAGTGAGTGTTACTTCTGTGTGGCTGATTTTAGTAGGTCAAGCTCCTGTTGAGTTTGAGCTGACAAAGGATATAGTGGTTATTTGATAGTGAAAACTCATACATTAAGTTGTTTATCAAGGATTTTTGATCAGTTTTGGGCATTTTCCATATTCAAAGTACCTCTTTGGGCATAGGAAATTATTGAAAACCTTCGATGACAGGACTTTTTTCCTTTCTTTTTTTGAAGAGGGCATTCCTTTCAGGGAAGGTAGGGTGACTTAAAGTAGTTGGAGATGCAGATGTCACTCAGTGAAAGAGTACTTCCCTAGCTGTATAAGGCCCTGGGTTCAATCCCCAGCTCTGGAAGACAAAAACACTTAAGCTGGGCATAGTGATGTATGCCCTGTCACTTAGGAGGTGGGTTCCAGAAGGGTCCAAGAATTCAAGGCCAATCTTAGCTACATAGAGATTTGAGACCATTCTGGGCTTTCTATACCCCCAACCCTCCATCCCCGAGAATAAAACAAAACAAAAAAACTAAGTAGGAGAGAAACAAAGAAAAGAAATATCACAGGAAAACTAAGCATCACTATGTGAGTGACACAGAATGTGCCTGAGTAGTAGAAAAAAATATAAACTTTTGCTGGATGTGGTAGAGCATGCGTCCTAGTTCTGTTTCCTGTTATAATAAAACACCTTGGCAGGGAAATTAGTGGAGAGGGGGTTTATTTTAGCTCACTTCCAGGTTTCAGTCCATATTGCAGAGGAGTCAGGGTGGCAGGAACTTGAAATAGTCATGTTCACAGTCAAGAACAGAGAGAGATGAATGCATCAATGACTATATTCATCTGTTTTTTTCCATATATATATGTATGTATTCTCCAGAATCTAAACACAGGGATTGATGCTTTAACCTTTCGTCTAGATCTTCTGCATCAGTGAACCTGTTAAAGACATTTCTCCACAGATATACCTACAGGGCAATCCAGTCTAGACAACCACTCATTGAGATTCCTTTCCCAAATAGTTCTAGACTAAAAGATGATGATTAAAACTAAACATCACAACTCTCCCACTTGTCAACCTGATGTTTACAATGTCACCTTTAAGCCACAGCATGAAAGTCCTTGTCCTCCAAGTCTAATATTTACCTCATAATTTAAAATGCAATTCAACTGTAAATTATCATTGTCTTTAAAAATTCTAGCTTTAAAAATTTAAAGCTTAAATTGTGAGGTTCTGTAAAATAAAAATGAAGTTACATACTTCTAGCATATAATGACACAAAGCAAACATGATTATTCCAAAAAGGAAGGACCAGGGGCATAAAACAGTTATACCAAAGCAAAACAAAAATCTGGCAAGAAAACATCAAATACTACAGCTGTGTGTCCAGCATTTGAGTGGGGCTTGTAAAGTAATTGTTTGGGCTCCAAAGCTTTTGAATAGCCTTCTAGTTGGCCTTGGTAGATGCCCTAAGGTTCTAACATCTTCAGTATCCTGGAGTCTCCATTGAAACTTTAGTTTTGCAGCTACATATAGTAGCTTCTCATCATCTTGCATTCTCTTATGCCTTCAAAAACCATTATCACATGGAGGGTGTTTTTTATGTTGCCGATTTTGCTACCAGCTTCAGATATACTCCAGGTCACTTTGGACCACAGCTCTATTAGCTTTTTGTGTTGACCTGGGGAAATACTTGCTGTTGTCCCAGTGCTTCACAGGAGGGTTTTCTATAGTGGTACTGATCTCTGTATATATCACGTCTTCATATAAATGATGTCTGTATGTATGCATCTTCAGTACCAGTCTGAATGCCATCCTGTGTTGAAATTTTCTCTGCCAAACAAATCAGTTCATTATCTTTAAACTTTTTTTTGTTTTGTTTGTTTGTTTTGAGACAGGGTTTCTCTGTGTAGCCCTGGCTGTCCTGGAACTCACTCTGTAGACCAGGCTGGCCTGGAACTCAGAAATCCACCTGCCTTTGCCTCCCAAGTGCTGGGATTAAAGCTGTGCGCCACCACTGCCCAGCTTAAATTAAACTTTTTAAGTTCTTAGAGCACAGGCAGAAAAAAAATCTTGTCCAGAATATCTCATCAATGGCCCCAGTGCCTGATAGAGTCTTTGTTCCCCTATGAAGCCTTGTGAGCTGGGCCTCCATTATCCTCATTTGTCTCAGCATTCTTACCTTACAAGTTTGCATAGAACAACTCACTAAGCTCTGCTTCTAGCATTCGGCAGCAGGTATGATCGACATTTTATATATCCATTAGAATTTGTTTCAACCGTGAGTAGTCAAGATTTTCATTGCATATCAAATGCCTTAGGAACATAACAAGGTAGTTCTGTTTTACAGAGTCTTCTATCTGAAGCTTACTGCCCTGACATTCTTAGTGATTAATTCTTAAGCTCAATTTCAGATTTGTGGCCAGACTTCTGGTTACCTTTTTTGGGTATCAGCAGTGTAGATTGAAGGGTTAACAAAAGGTTAAAGAAAGGCTTTTTAAAGAAGGTTCTTGCAAGCTTCTACACTGCACTGGCTGCTTGGTAGCATAGTCATACTAGCTTCAAGTCACACTGGAAATTTTAGTTTTATTCTATTAACAAGAAAAGTATCACAAAAATTGGGATGAGAGTCTGTCAGTGGTCAGTCTCTGCATTACAAGGTTGTAGAAGTATTTACTGTCTAGTAAAATGGTACGTCAAACAAATGAGAATTGGGTCTTTTCGATGTGGTAGTCCAGTGGCTCGGGTGTGCAGTTTTACATTGATTTTAGTATTGAATTGAACTTAATAGTAAAATAGATTATGTGTTAATTTTTATGTGAAGAGCAAATTAGGTATGTGGTTTTGCCAATAAGTTATAAAACTGTGTGTGTGTGTGTGTGTGTGTGTGTGTATGAGAGAGAGAGAGAGAGAGAGAGAGAGAGAGAGAGAGAGAGAGAGAGGGAGAGGGAGAGGGAGAGGAAGAAGGAGAGGGAGAAAGAGAAAGAGAGAGAGAGATAATGCTATAGAAGGAATATTGAAATACTGAATATCATTACTTAAAAATAATCTATTCAGTATCTACATTTGTTTTGTTTTTTTCTTAAAACATCTCACCTTAATTCTGTTTACTATTAAAACTTTAATACTGGGGGCTGGAGAGATGGCTCAGTGGTTAAGAGCACTGACTGCACTTCCAGAGGTCCTGAGTTCAAATCCCAGCAACCACATGGTGGCTCACAACCATCTGTAATGAGATCTGATGCCCTCTTCTGGTGTTTTCATATATAATAAATAAATAAATCTTTAAAAAAAACTTTAATACTTTTTGAGAGTTTGCTAATCTTATATGATTCTACTATTACATTATTTTGGGTGAGCAATTGACGTAGTGAGTATTTGCTTTCAGTTTATTCACAAAGAAGGGGTTTATATACTAGTTAATAATTTCATCTGTTCATTTTAAAACTTTTTTTTAGATTTATTATTTTAATTTGTGTGGGTATTTTGCCCCCGTGTTATATATGTCTGTACATCACATGCATGCCTGATGGCTGCCATCAGAAGAGGGTATTGGAGTTGAAGATGGTTGTGAGCCACCATGTGGGTGTGGAGAATCAAACCAAGGTCCTTTGTAAGAGCAATAGGTACTTTTAAGCATTCAGCCATTTCCCCAGCCCAATATTGTCCATTCTTATTGATCATTAATTTGCTTCTTAATTTATTGCTTCTGATATGTATTAGATGGTAGAAAATACTCAGGAGAAAAAAGAAGGGCTTAAAGATGGCCTATAGATTTAAATAGTACATGGCTAAAACACATGAGTGGCCGGGCAGTGGTGGCGCACGCCTTTAATCCCAGCACTTGGGAGGCAGAGGCAGGTGGATTTCTGAGTTTGAGGCCAGCCTGGTCTACAAAGTGAGTTCCAGGACAGCCAGGGCTACACAGAGAAACCCCGTCTCGAAAAACAAAAAACAAAACCAAAAAAACTCCACATGAGTGATTAACTCTGAGTTACCAATAATGCATCGGTGTTGCATTAAGGAAAGAAAGAAAAGGACTTCTCTTTGGAGTCATTTAACCAAGAGCAAATCCAGATTTGAGTTCTTTATTTTGTGCTTCTGGTGTCTTGTTTTCTGTCTGTTGCATGTGTGTGAATTTGTACCTGCTGGAAGACTGTCTTTCGAATCTATTCCTGTGCAGGTATCTCTGTCTGTCCTGAGTATCTGTCTGTTGTAGGACTGTGTGTCTGTTCGTGTATATCTGTTCTTAACTAAGGGCTTTCACCTGTTTCTGTTGAAAAGCACAGAAAGTAATGAGAGATACTGTACAAAAAATTTTAAGAGTTTTACAAGGACATTACGTCACTAATTTCAAAAGGCTCCCAACTGACCCAGACAACAAACAGTACTACAAATATCATTGTTTATCAAGTAGTATCCAAGTGTGTTCAATATTTATGGCGGATATTCATTTTAGAAGATTGCTTTTAATCTCCATGTTTGCTGCTTTCAGCAAGCTATACATTTGCATTGTTCTAGGTCAGGGCCATGAAAAAGTGCATATATTGAGATTTCTGCTATCCATTCGCTTAGACTGTAAAAGTTGATTACATGGGAACTCTCAGGCAAGTAAAGTTGATTGCTACTTTGTTCTCTTAAAAGCAGGTTAAACAAACAGGCTGAGTACACAGTAGGATAGCTGTCACAAGTGACCTTAAGGTATTTATTAACTCTGGCTGTGAGGTCCTATAAAAGTTTCAGTTTCTTATAAGGATGGTTTTTATTATAATGTCTTGCCACAAAATGGCATGTGTTGGGGAGCCCTAAGTAATGGTGTGGATATTCGAGGGGCGACTACTCCATGCAAAAGTAGAAAGGGAAAGGAAGGAGTGTGCTTAACAAAAAGAGGAACAAAAAAGAAGCCATTGTGGCAGTGTGAGAAGGGGCAAATACAGCTCAAAGCACTATAGTTAGGGTGTACATTACACGGGCCAGTGTTAGGACTACAGGCAATGTGATGAGAAGCCATTAAACAGTTTTGCATAGCTAAGTCATTCCTTAGACATAAACCTGATGCTGTAAAAGAAATTAATGAACTGAAATTGATGAAGGAAAATAGGTTGTTTACAGTGTAATTAAGTGAGAGAAGAGCAGAAATCTAATTCTTCTCCATTAGATTATCTTACCGTTTATAGGAAACCACTGGACAGAGAACATGTGTCTCTGTCTCCCTCTCCTTAGGGCTTACTTGTAGGATTTGGAGAGGAGGGAGAGAAGGTGGGTTCTAGAGTACCAGTGGACCTTCAGTTAAGAGATTTGTTAGTCTCACATCAAGTCGTATGAGGATTGGGTAGAAGGTAAACAAAGTGAAGTGTTTGCTGTTAAGGAGTTCTGTAGAAGGGGGAGGTCCTGAACTGCAATCCTGTAGGCTTTATTTATATGCAGCCTGTACTACCTGACCTGGTCACAGAGACTCTGGATAGGGGGATTAGTGTGTGGCTATAGTCTAGTTACCTTGGGCTCCACACTGTGGGATTTGTGTGAGGGTAGAGGGCTCTTTCTTTGTGAGAACTGTGTGGCCTTTCAGCTTTACAGCAGCTGTGAGGAAAAGACACTAGATGCGGAGGGGCTCAGTCTGTGAAGTTCTTTGGTGGAAGCATCTGGAAGGTTTGGCTTTTAACAGGAATCTTTATTATAAAGTGACCTAATGACACTTTAACTGTTAAGAGTGACTTGGGCTTGACATAATATGGAGATTATTGCCTGTGGCATAAGAGTAGAAGTAGGATATTTGTGATTGGGAGAAACCGTTTCTCACTCTAGATGTATGGAGACCATTCCATATCTCCCCCCCACACACACACACACACACTGGAGTAATTCCACATTTGGATGCTTATGTACAGACCTTATAATGTAAGCCCTGTCTGACATCACTTATCTATAATAGTATCAGATCCAGCTGATTAAGGACTAGTTTTGTTATTTGTTCTGTTTGGTGATTAGGGTTTTTGGTGCAAGGGAATGAACTAAGTGTTGTCCTAATTTAAAATAAGGAAAATAATAACAAACTTTGCAGGGCCACTTTACTTTTAAAAGTTTTATTTTATGTTATTTTATATGTATGGGTGTTTTGCTTGCATGCTTGTCTGTTTACCATATGCTTGCCTTGGATCCCCTAGAGCTAGTGGTTGTGAGCCATTAGTGTAAGTGCTTGGAACTGAAGCTGAGTCTCCTGCAAGAGCTCTTTATTGCTGGGCCATCTGTCTCTAAAGCCCATTCTTTAAGATGACTTATATTAAGTTCATATATGACTGACAGAACACATGTGATAGCAGTAGTCAATAAAATACAGTGTGTTGTTATGGCTCACTGACCTTCTTAGCTTTATCTCTTTGCTTTCTATCATGAAAATTCTCCATAATATAAAGTGTTAGTTCTCATTGTCTTTATCTCTTTTCCAGTGCTGCCTCTTTTTTTTTTTTATCTCTCTTTTTCTGGGTTTGCTCTGGTTTTTACTTCTTCTAAAAAGTACAGATTATTTGCTAAAGATTGTCTCTCTGCTATCCAGTTTGACAGCTTTCTTGTATTAGTGAAGTCTGCCCTCTGGTTGAGTAGACTGACCATTCCTGGGTAAATGTGGTTTAGCAGAAGCAGCATGCTTGAGTCAGAGATCTTGGATTTTAGAATAGCACTTGGAAAGTTTCTGAGTATGTTCTTTTTATGTAATAGAGGTAGCATAGTAGGATTTTGGTGAGGATCAGATAACGTAATGTGTATAAAGGAAAGCTGTCAACTGTTGACGGTATATATAACATTACGTTATATAGTTCTAGTACTTTGTAGTGTGCCTTGCTCTTATTAAAATTTAAAAGTTAGCTAGAATAAATTTTAAAAACACTGTTTTCATAGTCACTCGAAGTTAAAAGATGCAACTTTTAATGCACTTTAAAAGTTAGTAATCAACAATTCATGATGAATGTATTATAGCTATCTGCTTTAAGTATTATTTGATATTTAGTAATTAATAAAATGTTGAGTTTTATTATACTGATATTATTTGATTTTCAGTTCCATCAAATTTTTGTTTAGTTAAGTGAAGTCTGACTCTTTGTACAAGTGATCAATTAAAGAAGATGACTTAAGAAGTTTCTATTTATATTTCTTAGATAAGTCTTTTTCTTTTTGGAGGTTGTTTTTTTTTTTTTTGGTTTTTCGAGACAGGGTTTCTCTGTGTAGCCCTGTCTGTCCTGGAACTCACTCTGTAGACCAGGCTATCCTCGAACTCTCGAACTCAGAAATCCGCCTGCCTCTGCCTCCCAAGTGCTGGGATTAAAGGCGTGCACCACCACCGCCCGGCACTTAGATAAGTCTTAAGAGAAAGAAATGTGAAGTTAAAAATGCAGTTTCCTTTGCGGTTTAATTTGACATAAATTTGGTATGTAAGTGGACTGATATGTACAAGCAGGCTTTATAGATTTGTAGCACACAAGTCTAATGAAATTCATGTGTGCTTTTCTGTCTTCATTTAATTTTTGTTACATGCCTTGCTTATTGGTGATATTTGCAGTGAAAAGAAGAAACTAAAGCAAAGTTCTACTAGTTAACAAATAAGCTTCTGTGAAAATTAGTTGTACAGAACATTATGTAACAATTTGATAACACTAAGCATTCTTAAGTTATTGCAGGTTTTTAAAAGTTACCTGTTACAATTTAGATGGTGGTTCTATTTTCTAGGTCCAGATTTTAATTTAAAATTTTCTCAGTTATAAAGATAACTATTTAATATTTTTAACATGTAAGACTGTTTACCATAAAACTCTTAGTTATCAAGAGATTTCGAAGATTAGTCACAGACTGACAGAAAATAATTTAAACATCTGATAATTGTTACCTAAAAGAACACTTAAAATTTAAAATTGAAACAGCCTGATAAAAATGAGCTCAAGAGCTGGGCAGTGGTGGCGCACACCTTTAATCCCAGCACTTGGGAGGCAGAGGCAGGCGGATTTCTGAGTTCGAGGCCAGCCTGGTCTACAGAGTGAGTTCCAGGACAGCCAGAGCTATACAGAGAAACTCTGTCTCGAAAAACCAAAAAAAAAAAAAAAAAAAAAAAAGCTCAAGACCTGATTAGATACCTCCTCAAGGAAGATAAAGGGCTTTAAGCACCTGGTGGAACTGCTGGAACAAAATACTATAGACCAGTGACATAAGTCACAGACATGGGCTAGGCATGGCATACGCCTTTAGGCTAGCACTCTGGAAGGAGAGGCGAGAGGATCTTTGTCGGTTCTGGATCAGGTTGGTCTTGTCTTTTAGTAGGTAAATAGATAAACTGTAGTATGTAAAACTCTGAAAAGATATAGAGGAAACTTAAGTGTAGGTTGCTAAGTAAAGTAAGCCAGTATGAAAACAGTCTCCAACTTTGGGAAAGACAAAACTATGAGGACAGTGAAAAGGTGAGTGCTTACTGTGGTTTAATACAGAAGATGAATAGGTAAAAGAAAGATAAAGGATTTTTTTAGGACAGTTAAAAGTATTTTATGTTATAATGGTAGGTTATATATGTTTATATATTGTTTAAACCTATAGAATTTTCAACCAAAAATGAACTTGAAACTAAACTGTAGGTGAAGATAATTTCAGTGTTCATATATTGTTGTAATAGACCACTTTGGGGAGAAATATTGATTGTGGAGTGGTTACCTGACCAAAAAAAACTCAAAGAAAAAAATATTTATTTGTGTTGTTTCACAGCGTCAGACATTCAGCTCATAGCTTGCTTTTTTCTGTGTCTGAAAAGAGATAACATCATGGTAGCAGAAACATGTAGCAGAAGGTGAGCAGGAAGTAGTGAGAGGAGATTTGCAGGGATAAGATGCTACCAAGGACCTTGTGCCCCAGAAACATGCTTCTATCCAGGTCCACTTCTCAGTTTCCAGAACATCACAAAATAGCATCACCAGCTAGGAGCAAAATCCCAACTCATGGGCACTTTTGAAGGGACACTTACTATCCAAACTGTAACAACAGGACAGCCTGTGCATCCACAGACAGCTCTAACCAAGTTCTCTCAAAAAATAAAGTGTGTTTAATTCTTTTTATTCATAATGGAAAAAAAAAAACAAATTTGGGGTACCACAGCAAGACTTCTGACAGTTCTGTCAGTTAGCATCATATTCCACAGGTTCAAAGCACACTCCCTAGTAATTGGCTTTACTTTTTATACAAAGTAGTTCCCTAAGCTAAGCACATTTCTTGCTTCAAAGTCAGGGGGCTCCCAAGTTCCCTTCTCCTCCCTACCTCTTACAAGATAGATCCTCATTTCAGATGCCATATACTGTGGGAAGAGGAAGGTTCTTGAAAGAAACACAAGGGTGAGAGTCTGAACACAGAGCTTCCCATGCCCTCTCCCTGTATCTTAGTAATTTAGACCTTACAAACATTTACGTCTTTATACATTATGCAGTTTTATCCATATGACTATTTCTTTGGGTGGAAAAGGAAGACTGTGAGCAACAGTGAACAAGAAGGAGCTTCTTTACTATTTAATGCCTTACACTGTTAAAGTACACAACAGGAGTTTTTGTCTGTATTGCTTTGTTGACTTTTTTTCAATAGCAGGTTATGCAAGTTTTAGGTTTCTCTTTTCTCCAAGGAACTGCTTGCTTAACCTTTTTCTTTTGCAGATTGATTACACTGGAACAGAACCTTCCAGCCCCTGCAATAAATGTTTATCTCCGAATGTGACATCTTGTGCTTGTACCATTAACTTCACACTGGAACAGTCGTTTGAGGTCTGTGTTTCAAAGTAATCTGTTAGAAAAGGCATGTTTAAAAATAATAGTACTTTTTATTCATAATTTATATTAACAGATCAACTTAGTTTATTGAATTCTATAGACATTTGAAGGTCGTTCTATATATTTGGTTATTGCATCATTAGATTAGTTAAATCTGGTAATTAAATGCATTAATTTGAATTCTCTGCCTTTTAGTATTTTGTAGATGAAATTTAAGGCATTTTCATTATTCATGATCCATATTTTAAAGGGCAAGAATCAATTTTTTTTTGTCAAGTTTATAATTTTCTTGTGCTTGTACTTTAAAATTATTTCTTGGTACTTGGATTTCTTTTTAGATGGTATAAATTCTTAGCCTTTTAAATTTTTTCTAAATTTTTAAAATAACTTTTAATTATAAGTCTTTCTTAAGACAACATTCATCATCCCATTAGTTAATTGAATTATTTTTTGAGGTGTGAAACAGTACCCAAAAAACAAATACTTATTAAAACTTTATTGATATTTTTATAGTGTGGTATTTGGATCCCACCCTGTGTGTACATGTGTGTAGGAGTGTGGGTATGCACATTCGTGCCTATGTGACATTTAATACTGGTCTCTAGTCTTGGTAAATGAACATATGGGAAAGAACATAAAATTTCAGAATTCGCTTGGGTAGAGACCAGTTTGTTCTACCCTGTATGTGAAAATTGAATTTAAAACCATTCTTCAGAAGCCAGGTGGTGGTGGTGCATGATTGTTGAAAACCTTTAGTCCTAGGAGACAGGCAGGCAGATCCCTGTAAGTTTGAGGTCAGCATGGTCTACAGAGCAAGTTCTAGGACAACCAAGACTACAGAGTACAAAACAAAACACCCCAAAATAAAAAAAGAACCTAACCACATTCTTCAGGAAGCAAAGCTGTCACAATACATACCAAGGTTTGAGTGTCCTCATTCAGATTTTCTATAGGTAGTGATAACTTTAGTAGTTTCTGGTGGATGGAAGCCATCTAGTGGTTATAGATACTCTTACACTAAAGTAAAAGCGCCTTTGGGACTAAGATATGAAAACCGATTTGGGAGAAGTCTGAAAAGTGCAGTGGTGGGCATATTATAAAAATGCAATAAGCTTTGGTTTTGTGCAGAATTGAAGAAATGAGAGGGTTTGAACAAGTTAGAGGTTTTGTTGCCTTCTCCTTATTCAAAATGTTTATTTTAACTTGGGAGAGAGAGATGAGTAGATCTCTCTGAGTTTGAAGCCAACCTAGTTTACAAAGTTCCAGGATAGCCAGGGCTGTTGCACAGAGAAACTCTTTCTTCAAACAAACATCATCCCCCTCATTCCCCACTTTAGAACACCTGTTTAAATTTTGTTTAAATTTTGTCTTTGTAGGTTTGTTTCTTCACAGATTTTGAATTGGACTGAAACTATTTCAGGGAATATAAAAGCAACTTTTATATCAGAATTGATTGAGAGGATCTCTTTTCAGTTTACAAATTGAATTCACTATTATTGTTCTTAATTGAGATGCTATTCTTTTTTTCCTAAACATATTTATCATGTTTTAGTCACACAATTTGATAACAATTCACCCAAAGATTTCCATTTTAATACCTTTTATATAGAATGGGAAAGTTTATTGTTTGCTATTTAACAATCAATATTTTCATTCATTTATTTATGTTTTGATGTATGATGTCAGGTACTCTAGGTTGACCTTAAACTTGCTGTGTAGCTCAGGTTGGCTTGGAATTCATGATCCCCCATCTGCCTCTTTAAGTGCTGGGATTACAAGTCTCTGCTACCAGAACCCTTAAGTATTCAGTCTTTAAATGTTTATGAAAGTAGCAAGTCAAATAAATCACTTCTGTGTTTAGAGAATTTCTTCTAATTGAAAATATGAATATAAAAATGGAGGCTCTAATCAGAAAGCAGAAAATAACATTTTTTAACCTATAACAGTTTTAGTCAGTTGTTTTCTTAGCACCTTGTAGTTATTTCAGTTTCTGTTTATTACTCTTTTTTTATCAGGATATTTTGAAGTTACCTCCATTAAAGTACCATTCTTGATTATTATTATTATAAAATATTTTAATAGTGTTTTTTCACAACTACTAATTTACTAATTGTTAATAGTCTCTAATATCCTGGGAGACTATTTGGAGGGCAGAAGGTAACCGGTGCAAGATGGGAGAAAGTGTCATGGGCAGAGTAAAATATATATGTAAAAATGTTGTTATGAAATATTTGGTACACTAACATAAATTTTAATAAATAAGAAAGAGTAGTATATATAGCATCCTGTGAAATTGTATATTCTCATTCCATTTATAATTTATTTATTTGGACAGTAAGTCAAAAGTTTCTTCTGAAAGGTAGATGCTAACTGGATGAAACCGATTTGAATTAGTAAAACTTTACATTATAACTCAAAGCACACTAATATTTTTCAATATTGTTTCTAATGAAAATATTTTGTGTGTGTTTTGTGCATATGTGCGTGTGTGTGTGTGTATGTGTGTGTGTGTGTGTGTAGGTGTGTGTAGTGCATGTCTTCCTTTGTCACCTTATTTCATGAGACCAGTCTTTCCCTGAACTTGGAGCTTCTCATTTAAGCTAGACTGGCTAGCCAGAAAGCTCCTGGAATCTGCCTGTCTCCTCCCTGACCCCTTTCATCCCCAGGTTTACAGATGAATGTTGCCATGCCTGACTTTGATGATGGTGCTGGGATCCATGCTTGAAGTCCTTATGCTCATACAGCATTTTCTTTACCCAGTGAGCCATCTCTCCAGACGGCACAGAATACTTAATGGATAGTTTATTTTTTTTTTTAAAGAGTTGAACTTTTCCTCTTACTCTCTTATTCTCTTGCCTCTAGCTTCTCTCTGTCCCCTCGTCCTTCTCCCCTTCCCTTCCCCCCCTCTCCATGTGGCCATGTCTGGCCTCCACTTCTCTCCTCTCTCTCTTCTTTCTCTACCATCTTCTCCCGTTTCTCTCCCCACCTTTGCCCTCTGCCCTGAATAAACCCCCTCCCCTTTGGGAAAAAAAAAGAGTTGAACTTTATTTACAGTTGCATACTTTATTCTTTGTTTGCTTGCTTATGTTTTGTGGTATTGGGGATTGGATTCAGGGCTTCACACATGCACATGCCGGGTGAACACTAGTACTGAGCTTTACTCCCAGTACTTAAGTACTTGGTCAGTAGCTTTACAAGCCAGTTAATAAAGTATGCCTTGGACTTAGCCAATACCTGTTTTGTAGGTGGTAATATTTTCCCCTTCTTTAAAAACTTACCTAAGAATTTAAGAACTAGAGTATAGTTGCTCTACTATTAGTTGATTTATATTTAATTATACTATTTTACTTGCTACTTAACCTTAGTACCTGTCTATCACAAATTGTAAAACAGTGAAGTATGAATTGCTTACATTTTACATACATATAAAACAAATATTAACTTTTATGTTAAAAAAAGTTTCCCTTTTCTTTTTTTTTTTTTAGGGCAATGTGTTTATGTATTATGGACTGTCTAATTTCTATCAAAATCATCGTCGTTATGTGAAATCTCGAGATGATAGCCAGTTAAATGGAGACCCTAGTGCTTTGCTTGTAAGTAGAATGATGAAATACAGATATGTGGCATCTGTGAAGTAAGAACATATTGTAAATATTCATTCAGAAATGTTATTAAGGACTTAATGATCTTAGAGAAGATTAAAGTATTACTTGTCGTTTCTAGTTTTAACAGAAATTTTTAGTTAAAATACTTTTTCTTAAATGCCCACAAAATAACTTCTCAGTTCCACTACTGCCTGTTCGTTTTTTGGGAGTTTGGCTTCATCTCTTTGTAATGGGGTTTTGATGCGTCTAGTATTTTGGATGTGTCAGTGTGTTCTTTTAGGGTCTATTCATTATTCTTATGCTAGGTAGGGATATGCAGATGAACTTTTCAATTTCTGGAATTGTCTTTCGAAATTGAGTAACTGTCATTTTTTTAAACTTTGCACTGTGGGAAGACTAAGCAGCAAAAATTTAAAGCTTCTAGAATTCCCAAGTCTACTGTATGTGTTTGTAGGAGTAAAGCTATAGGCTATGTGTAACAAGCTCCTTTTCTAATGCTTGGCTCTATTCAGAAATCCATGGATGGTATTGTAATTTCCTAACTGTTCAGCTTTTCATAGTAGTGTTTAGTACATAAGTATTTTATGGCATTTTTTCAGTGAGACAAACATTTGAAAACTGGAGTAGTTTCTCATTTCTTAGAACTTTTGAATCTCTTACAATACACTGTAGAGAGCCAGTCATGGTGGTGCATACCTGTAATCACAGCACTTGGGAGGTGGAAGCCAGGGGAGGTAGAAAAGAATTTTAGCATAGAATCATTCAGAGAGAGCTTGATATTTCTGATGTGACAGCTAGAGTTGGAGATAACTGTCTCTTTTCTGCCTGTATTTCACATGGTACCTACTCTGTGTGTGTGTGTATGTCTGTGTGTGTGTGTGTCTGTGTGTGTGTGTGTGTGTGTGTGTGTGTGTGTCAGAGACAGAGACAGAGAGACAGAGAGGGGCCCCGTCCGTCCAGCAGGGCATTGAACAGTGTCTGGGAGATCACCTGAAAGAGAGAATGGGGGAAATAGGCGAACACAAAGAACGAGCGGCTTGTCTATAGTCTGATCAAACCACTGATTTTTAACTTTTCACACAGGGGTTATATACACATAAAGGCAGGATGTGGGGAAGGGGATGACACAGGAGCATAGGAATACAGATACCTTTCAGAACAGGGTATCGGCTGGGTGAAGGTTCAGGGAACAGGTCACTTATGACTCCATGATTCACTTGTTCTTATCTAAGCTAGTACTATCCACCAAGGCTTACGTATACACAAGGTCTATGACTATCCAGGCTGGTAAATTTCCACCAAGGCTGCTTGTTTACAAGATCCTATAGCCATCTGTTCAGTGTTTTTCCACAAAGACCAAGACTTTGTGTTAGCAGGCTGACTTAGGCCTATTGCTAATTTTAGGCCTTCATTGTATAAGCAAGACTGCCCCTAACAGACAGACAGACAGAGAGACAGAGACAGAGAGACAGACAGAGAGATGTATGTCTTGACTGTCCTTGAAATAGTTCTGTAAACCACAGATCCACCTGCCTCTGCCTCCTGAGTGATGGGATTAAAGGTGTGCAACACCACTGCCTGTCCCCTGGAAACAACTCTTATTTTCTTATTTTAGGAATTAACTTACATGATCTTCTAAGGACAAACTGGCATTTCCTCCACTCCCTGGCCCACCTCTATCCCTTTCTATCAGCCTGTGTTTGTTTGATTCTGGCACCTTGCATGGTTTATAGTATATATTAAATACTGTTTCCTTGGTGTCTTCTATCCCCACTGGCTCTTATGGAGTTTCTGCCTCCTGTTCCACATAGTTCCCTGAGCCCTGAGGGGAGGGCTTGTTTCTTGAACTATCAGCACTTTGTCCAGCTGTGGGTCTCTATATCAGTTCTCATCTACTGCAGGAGGAAGCCTCTCTGACGGTGGCCGATGTGATTCACAGACTGATATGTCCAGCCCTTTTACTGAAATCAGTTTTCTTCAAAATACTCAGAATAATAAAGAGATATTATAAGACCCCATCATGTTTTCCCCCTGTTTTTCTGTGCACGTAGTGAGTGCTTCTCTTAGTATAAACACAGTGAAAATACAGGCCAAAGTCAGTCAGTAGTAGAACAGTCCAAGACATTAACTAGCGTTTGTGTGTGGTATGTATGTGTATTACATATATAAAGTAACTTTCAAATAGAAATTACTTTGATTTGTTAAATGCTTAAAAAATTAATTACTGTGGCTTGCCTGAATGTTCAGAAGTGTTAAGGCATATTTTCAGATACACTCATCCACTGTTCCCTGTCCTTGAGCTCCTTAGTAAGTAGTGAGTCAAGAGCAAGCCCGCAGGGCAAGTACATGCTCTGCTTTGCCAGTATCCTGCACAGTTTAGATACTGGTGTAGACTGCTATAGATGATTCCTGTCTTTGTTATTTTAGACTTGAAGGTTTAACTCCAAATTACAAAATTTGAAGTGTTGGATGTGTTCATTTTATAAATGAGAACAAGTTTATTAAGGGGCTTGTCCAAGAAGCTAGAATGTCTAGTGTCTTTATTCCCAGGTTACTATACCCTTTATTATGTATCACAGCTGCATTGATAACTAGCCATTTAATTTTTGTCAATCAGAAATCTTTGTGGTGGTGATTTCTGTGTTGATATGAAAATCAAAATATTAAGTTGATAAGTCATATATAGCTATGTACAGGTAAGCAAACATTTTACTTAAAAAATACTGTAATATTTTGAGTATTTTGAGTATTTAAATGTGGTGCTAGTTTAGAGCTTGTTTTCCTTACAGACTGATCATATACTTTATGAGTGAGGAAAATACAAGGCTAGAATTTTTTAAATTAGTAATTAGGACTAGCTCATCATTTTTCCAGAGATCTAGATGATAATTTCTCTCTCTTTTTCCCTTTGAAAACTAGAATCCAAGTAAGGAATGTGAACCTTATCGAAGAAATGAAGACAAACCGATTGCTCCATGTGGAGCTATTGCCAACAGCATGTTTAATGGTATGCTTGACATAAACATCCATGCAGTTCGATAATTAGGAAACTATATAATAGTCTAGTAATATGAATGGAATTAATGAAATTCACCTTAAAGATAGCTACTCAGATAATTAATAGGATCTTGATGCCCTGTGGTTTCCTTTTGAACATTCTTTTATGAGAATGGATTTCTATGTCTGAGAAGAAAATAGAATTTTCTTCCAATTTCTTATAAGACAGTAAAAGCCACGGAGTCACTTTCGCTGATTTATACCATTAAAGGGGAATTACAGTTGATCATTTAGATACGCATTATCTGATAGATACACAGTTTGAACCACAAATACAAACGATTTCAAATTTTCTAGTACTTACATTAAAAGTCCCCAAAGGAAACAAATAAAATTAACTAGAATAATTTACTTAATTCAGTGTACCAAAACCAGTGTCATTTAAACTTTTGGTATTACTGAAATATTTGGTGTGTTTTACATGAAGTCCCTGATTTCTGTGTATAACACATTGAAAAGGACTTGTTCATTGTACCATTTGTGTTTCAAGAGCTGAATACTAAGTACAGAAAAATGGATTGGCCGGAACTGTTAGGAATGCAGCAGTAACCAACAAAAGATAAGAAAGATGTCCTTCCAGTTGTATTTGGATTAGTATTAATTTTCATGGTCTTCTCACATGTCAGGAAAGTAACTTGGATATATAGTAAATGAAAACAAGTCCACTTGTGCATCTAGAATTCTAAAATTGCAAAAGTTAATTCACCTCTGAATAAAGAGTACCTGTTAACCCTATGCCTTCTTTCTGACTACTTTGGAACAAATCCCAGATTCTTATTTTTCATAGAGTAAATCAGATGCTATGGATTTTTAGTGAATATTAGTAATATCTTCCATTTCTTGTGCTTAGATACGTTAGAATTGTTTCTGGTTGCCAATGAATCTGATCCCAAGCCTATTCCAATTCCTTTGAAGAAAAAAGGTATTGCTTGGTGGACAGATAAAAATGTGAAATTCAGAAATCCACCTGGAAAAGACAGCCTCCAAGAAAAGTTTAAAGGTAAAACATGACCAATATCCCACTTGTCTAAAAGTAGGTTTAGTAAAGTAACCTAAATTTTGTCTTAAAGAGTCTTACTTTATTTTTTAAAGAACAGCATTTTCTTTTCCAACATTATACCAAGTTATATAAGTGTTAAAATGTACTAAAATTGTAATGAAAATGTGTTCTTTTAATTGTTATTTGAATTTCTCTAGTATTTTCAGCTGTAATCCTTATAAACTACCGCAATTTGTTTTAACAAACTCTTATTTATAATCCACATACAGTTTTATTTCTCCACTGCCTTAGTTTTATAATACAATATTTCTTTTTAAAATTTATTTTCACATTTATTTGTGTGTGTGTGAACTTGGGGGAATCTGTTCTTTCCTTTTACCTTGTGGGTCCTGGGGTTTGAACTCGGTTCCTCAGGCTTGGTGGCAAGGGCCATGGTAATGACCTGCTAAGCCATCTCATTGACTCATATATTGCTTAATGCTATATTTTTACATGAAGCAATCTGCCTTTTCCTCAATATCCTTTTTATATTCTGCTAAGATATTAACTGTCCTTTTTACTTTTTGTTATATATAGAGTTGGTTTTTCTTTAGATTTTTTAAGATACCTTAGGATGTGAATGTATTTATACCTTTGAATATAAGAAAATATTCAGATTGTGTTTTGTACTTTTTCTCTTCTTTTTTTTTTTTTTAGTACTGTAAATTTTCACTGAAACTGTTTATAAAATTGAATATTTTGATTTTCCATCTCTCTCCCTCCACAACTTATCAAGATACAACAAAGCCAGTAAACTGGCATAAACCAGTATATGAGCTAGACCCTGATGATGAAAGTAATAACGGATTCATAAATGAAGACTTTATTGTTTGGATGCGTACTGCAGCATTACCTACTTTTCGTAAGTTGTATCGTCTTATAGAGCGGAGAGATGATTTACACCCGACATTACCAGCTGGACAGTACTATTTGAACATCACATACAGTATCCTTTTTTTTTTGGTTATGTGTACACATAGAGTTTGAAAAGAGTTTATGAAATTCTTATGTCGGTTCTGTGACGTGTTACTTTGTGCTTTAGATTCACTTACTTATTCTGTGGTGCTAGTAATTGAATGTAGGGTCTCACGCTTCTGTTTCTGCATAGACAGCAAGCCTTACTTCTTTTTTTTTTTTTAATTTCAAAGGTCTTTATTATTTATTTATTTATTTATTTATTTATTTGTGTGTGATGTATGCACATGTACCAGGGTGTGTGTGTGTAGTGGTAAGAGGACACCATAGAGAGAGAACTTGATTTTTTCCTGTCACCTTTTTACATGGGTTTCAGGAATTGAACTCAGGTGATCAGGCTTGAACAACAAGGGCCTTAACCCACTGGGACATCTCTCTGGCCCAGAAGCAGTCTTTTACAAGAAGGAGACACTGGACAGTTCTTTTTATCCCTTAACAAAGTTCAGTGTTTTAAAGTACTTTGCCCATCATTTATATATACACTGTGAACCTAAAGATTTCCAAGTGTTAGCATTTTAAATGTGTGTGGGATCTTTGCACTTTTTATTATCTAAATAAACCATAAGTACATCCTTTTTTAGTTTGAGACCAGGCCTCATTATGTAGCCCTGGATGACCTGGAATTCTCTATATCTATGAGAATAGTCTAGTCTTAAACTCAGATTTGCTTTCCTCTGCCTTGTATGTGCTTGAATTAAAGGTGTGCACAACCATACCCAGCCTAGGTGGGCTTTGTTTTTGTTTTGTTTTCTTTTTTGTTTTGGTGGTGGTTGTGTTTTTTTCTAGTTTGAGTTGCATAGTAAGTAGTTACTAGGCCAATTTTCAAAATAAAGATTATCCTTGGTTCTTGGGCTCTTGTTTATATAGTTGAAAATGGCCTAATAGTGCCTGACTGAAAGCAACAGTGGCTTTGAAACTATAGCCGTTTAGGAGCAGTTTTAAATACACAGAATCACTTTATGTGCTGCTGGAAAGACCCACTATTTTGAGAGGATAGCCAGAATATAAGGCAATACTCTAGTTAGCATCTAAAAAGGTCCAGCACAGCGTACTGGTGTGTGCCATTGTGTAGCCTAATATAGAACATGGGAGAGGAAAGTCTGTAGTGCTGGGAATTCTGTAGATGGCAGGGAGTCTGCTGTAGGGTCCCAAGGACTGAGAGCACTTTCAGGAAGAATGTAGGATAGCTAAAAGACTTGATAGTTCAACAATGCAGAAACCTGGAGGCTTGCAAAACATTGGGACCTAGCTGTAAAAGGTGCAAGATAAGGAGGGAATTAAGAGCAGAGTTGAATGGAGTTAAAACAGAAAACAAATTTTTAGAGGAAGAAGAGCAAGAAGGGACACAGTTGATTTGATACTGTGTCTGATCCTTGGAGAGTTCAATTAAGTAGCACTGCTTCTTGCCTCAGGTTAAGACTGATTTCAGTAATTAGAGTAGAGCCTGCCACACCTCCAGACTGTGGCCCCTTTTAGGAGTTTCAGTTCAGGTTTTAGTTTTAGTTTTAGTTTTGACTTCTCTACTCTTTTCAGCATCCTAGAATGGGCCATATAAATAGTTCATCCAAGACTGCTTTCTCCTCTCTTATATCTCCTTACTAGTCAGTTTTGAATTCTGCACTAAGCTCTCAATTTTTTGAGCATAAGTTTAGTTATTGCTCCAAGTGAACCAGCTAAAACTTGCGCATCATGCTTTGTGACCCTCTCCCTAGAGTACTCTCTGTCCTGTAGCTATGGTTTAAACATGTTCTTTGACTTAAGACTTCTGATTCTTTTCTGCTTGCTTCTTGTCTGTTGCCATTGTGTGTGTGGCTCATTTGTTGTATTTTTCCATATTACATTACTTTGAAACTTTTAGTCTTCTTTGGTAATAAGACTAAAACTACCCAAGATACTGTATAGAACTGAATTTTATTGTTTTGTTAAGACATTTTGCTTCTACTAGCAACATTATTGTTATTACTTTTTTTTACTAGATCAGGTCTGGGAATATATATGGGGGTAGAGTGCCTTGCCATGGGTTCAATGTCTAGTACTATACAGAGAAAAAAAATCTGAAGTAGTTTTTAAAGATAGTTTTTTGTTTGTTTGTTTGTTTGTTTGCAGTGCCTAGTGGCACATCTCAGCACTTGGGAGGCAGAGGCAGGCTGATCTTTTGTGACTTAAAGGCCAGCCTTGTCTACATAGTTGGTTCCAGGACATACAGAGCTACATAGCAAGACCTTGTTTTTAAAACATAACAAAATATAGTTCAGTCTATCATTATCTGTCTATCTATCTATCTATCTATCTATCTATCTATCTATCTATCTAATCTATCTATCATGATTCATAATATGCAAGCAAGGTACCCATGTATCAGAATTATATTAACAAATTATAAGTAATTAAATTAAATGTTAACTTTAGAGCTTGTGTTTTAAACATCATGTAACCGCAGACAGACAGTCTTCCTATACCCTTGTCAGATTACCCTGTGCATTCTTTTGATGGACGAAAACGGATGATCTTGAGCACTATTTCATGGATGGGAGGAAAGAATCCATTTTTGGGAATTGCTTACATCACTATTGGATCCATCTCCTTCCTTCTGGGAGTTGTACTGCTAGTAATTAATCATAAATATAGAAACAGTAGTAATACTGCTGACATCACCATTTAATTTTATATTCTGAAACCAAATCTACTGCATGTGCATCAAGGCCAGTCCTGTTCAACCTAGCTTTTGAATGCTGATGCCTGGTTAGTATGTCATTTTGAAGTTGGCACATAACTTTAAAAAAAAACAGCCTTTGTTCTTTGCTTCATATGTATGGGTGGCTTATGAAAATATATGATGGGTATAAAAATTAGCTATATTGATTATATCAATATTGTAACTGCTAAAATGACATTCTAATGTCTGCTTGTCATTGGGACAGGCCATGTGATGCATAGAGCCTCTTTCATGTGAAATGCGTCTACTGCTTAAACTGTTGATGCTGTGTTGATAACATGTTGACATGATGCTTTATATGTGTGCCTACTGTGTGATGAAAGGGATATGAGATGTATGAGTGTAATGACTTGCTAACCTTTGAAAATTTGGTTACAGTTCAGATTGAAGAAAGACTAAATATAAATAAAACACTTCATCATATTCATGTGTCGTGTGTAAAGGCTTAAAGTCCCTCCTTGTTGAGGTGGTTCATATGTTACAGTTTCTCTATTATAATTTTCTGATAATGACTTTGATTTCAGACTCTAGATTGTCCAGCATATAAATTAATATCTAAAGAAGTCAGGTGGGTCTTGGTTAGAATTTTAAATTCTTTCTCATTTGGCTAAAATGTTGCATTCTGGAATCCCAGGCTATTTGAAGTGTTTATATGTGATCATTTCCCTGGAAGCTTACACTTCAGAAGGGAAGAATGAATCTAGGTGAGGTGGGACAGCAGCTTGGCAAATCCTCTCCTATGCCCCAACTGTAAACCAGATATAAATGTTCAAAGGAGGCTATTTTCATTATTGTGGTTTGTAGTGTTAAGATGATTGCTTCTGCCTTGGAAATACCTCAAGCTGTTTTTATTTAGCAGGTAAGTGATTTCACTTAGTATTAATCCAGAAAAATTTGAAATCCTGATTTCTTCCATATTTCATTAAATTTTTGCATACAGGTCTAAGCAAATGTGGATATGTATACACATTCTCTTTAATGAAGGTAATATTTTGGTTAGTTTTCCTAAGATATACCTTAAAAGATGTTCTATACATTTCCTACTTAAATTTTGGGGGATTTGGAGTATGTACATGATTAAAAAAAGGTTATAATAGATCAATTGAAGTTACTTTATTTTCTAACTAGAATTATTTTAATAGTCTTTTATTGAATAAGTGCTGTAATTTGTTTGCTATGAGACTTATTCCTGAAGTGAATGTAAATTATTTTTCCACATGCATGAAAATGTATGTATTAATTAGAATTGTCTCCATTGCATTGAAATTACTTGTTTTTGAACTAAAGTAACTCATATTTGTGTAGTAGAATGCTTATGTGTTCAAACTTTGGAATGATTTCCTTTGGTTGTATTTTAAATCAAACAGTCTGGGTAATGTAACAGTTCAGATTAATATGTGCTTAAAAGAAGAAAAAAATTCAATGGTTCATAGTAGAAATGTGCCACACTTAAATAAGCTTTGTATGACAAGATATTCTGTTAAAAGCTTGTAATTCATGGTGACTTTCAACTTATAAAAATACTACTTGCACAGCTTACTTGATTATGGATATATGAAAACTTCTCAGGATGAAAATTCTTCTTTCTCTAAAACTGTCAGTCAATCATTCAGAATGCTGTTATTCTGGAAAGTGTCCCTGTTGTATATGATGGTCAGTTTATTTGGGGGATTCTTAATAAGATGTGTGATGTTGCTGCCAGTCTTTCCTAAGTAAGTGCTGGTGAAAGAAGACTACTAACTAGTCTGCATCTGTCTCTAACTGAGGACCAAGGGGTCTGCTGAGGGAAACTGGAGAGCTCTCACATTTTCACAGCTTGGAGAAGATAGAATCTTTAAAAGTACAATTGAAGTTTGATCTGTTTTACAAGTGCATTGATGGTTCCTGTTCTTCTCTGGTTCCTGTCATTTGAAACCAACTCTTGTTGTAAATGTGAAGAATATGGGACATTCATAGAAAATTTGATGTCATTACGGTGACTAAGTAGAAGGGTTAGAAAAATGCATTCATTTGCAAGTATTTTGGCACAAGAAATTTTCCAACTGAAAAAAAATATTCAGTAAGCAAAAGCTAAGATGTTTCATTGAAATCATAAGGCAGTTTAAAATAAACTGGAGAAAATAACTGTTCTAATAGAGAATCATCCAATTAAGAGTCAAGTGAATGTTATTTATTAGATAGTGACAAAGTTTATTTGTAACCTTAATTATATTAAAAGTTATTCTGTTAGGATGTTTTGTATTAATAAAAGTGAACAAAATTAATTGTGCTGTTTATGTGTCTTACTAAAATAATGTCCATTTGTTTTTGCTAATGCTTAGTATTCAGTTTTAACCCAGTCTTATTGAGTCCACATTTTAACTTGTCCATGTGTACATTTGAAAAAACTGTTAAAATTATTATATTTATATTTATTAATGACTGACAACATAATCAAACTTACTAATGTTACTGAGGGTTCTTATCAAGAAGTAGTGAGACTGTTACAGTTCTTGGCCGACTGACTAAGGTTGGGATTCTATCCAAGAGAATGGACAGTGATTGCAGTGACGCTAAGCACTCAGTAAATAAAACCCTTACCTGAGAGAGGAGCAGGTGAGAGGCGAGGCTTGGGAGGCTGCTCTGCTGCTGCTTGCCTCTGCACTGAAATACTGCCTGAGGGTTGGTACAGGCTCTTTACATTGCAAAGTTTTGTTCTTTGTAAACATTGGAGTTTTAAGTGTAAGGGGGTAAAAGTGCTGCAGTTACAAAGTTTTGATGTATAAATGTCTGTTGTACAGGGAATGATCTAGTAAAGTATTTTAAAGTCCAATTTAGCCCATGCACCCATCAGATAGTAAATGTGAAAAGCACATTTTTCCTAATGTCATTTTAAATTTTAAAATAAATATTTTGTTTAAAACTAAATGAGACGATGGTGATCTTATTTGCATATATTATATATTAAGGTGTGTGCAGTTTTCAAAGTCAAATAGTTATTTCTCAAGCCATTATGATGAAAAAGAATAATCTGTGACATAAGCTTCCTTTCATCCCTAGAGATTCACATGTAAACACATAAAATAAGTATTTTTTAGTTAAGAAGATATAACATATAAATTATTTTTGGCCTTCATATTTCACTAATAGGTTGACTATGCATATAATTTTAGGTTAAAAGCAGTTTTCTCTCCACTACTGCTTTTGATGAATCTGATCTTAGATGCTTACCTTCTCAGTTTGCTGCATAGTTGTTCTGTGTGTTCACTGTGTAGTGGCATCTTCTCCCCTTTACAAAATTCAGTTTGATCTTTCAGCACCATCATCTTCTGTTGAATTAATACACGTTTAGAAAAGTTAATTTCTAAGACTTCTTTCATTTCTATAGTTTCTAGAATATTCACAGATGGAGCCTACTTTTTGATGAATATGTTTTGATTTGTATGTGTTAATGCTCTGTGTATATATATATATGTGCTTGCTTGTAGACACAACATTCTGTTCCTGTCCTCCCTGGTCTCCTCTGGCTTTTCCAGTCTTTCCACCCTGACTTCCTTGGTGGTTCCAAAGTCTTGTTGGGGATGATGTAGATGTCCAAATTTTGCATGAGCATTCTGTTGACATTTACTCTCTGCATTGGTCAGTCAGTTATGGGTTTCTGTGTAAACCACCATTCACAGCACTAAACTAAATGGGTAATCTAATAGGAATTGGGAGGATAGTTTGATTCAATGCCCCTTTAGCAGAAAATAGTAGTAGGTCACTCCAGGTGCCCATGAGTTCCTCAACCAGGGCATTTCAGCAGAAACACAGTTTGGATGAGAAGAATAATGTCATAGAGATCTGACTTTTTTGGGTTTTTTTGTTTTGTTTTGTTTTGTTTTATTTTGTTGTTGTGTATGCCTTTCAACTGGCCATTTTCATGCCCAACCCTGAGTATCCTTTGTTGTATGTGCTCTACCAGCTGTTGACTGAGAGTTTTCTTCTGTTGGTCTGTTGCTTTTAACAGTAATAGCTAATGAAGTTTCAATGTAGAAACCACAACCACAAAGATTTCTGGTAGAGAAGTATTAAGAAATGATCAACTGTCAGTCCATTTGTGATACACAATAAAGGGAAATAGTAATCTTGAAGTGAGCACAATAGACATTCTAGTTTCTCAGACACGTTCCTTCATTAAACTTGGATTAAAATGAATACACCTAGCAACTTCAAAAATTTAAATTTGGAGTCTCATGTCAGTAATTCTTCCAAAGAGCCATTCTGTAGTATAAAAGAACAAGAACAACAACAAGCAATAACAAAGCAAACAACCCCAAACTGATGTTTTGGAAAGGAGCCCATTTTGAAAGATAACATGTCATTGGATAAATTCAGACACCTGGTATTAAATTTCTAGCATATTTAGGAGGAACCAGTAAAGTCTGATAGACTAAGCCAAATTTCAGCCAAATTTTTCTATCCAAGTAATGACAGTTAAGAATGCAGAAACAAGTTAGTGAAGAACCCTGGGACTCACAGCTGTGGAATGAAGCCAACACACTGGGAGGTTTGTTCTTGTTCTTTTACTTTTATATTCAATGGATTTTTATGTTTGTCAAACAAGCTTTTTTATTTTTTATTATTTTTTTAAAATTCTGGATGATGGGAAACAACGGTGACAGATGATGAAGATGGAACAAAGCTTTTGCAGAAATAAAATCAAAAGATGTTGCTGGCTTGGCCTGCAGTGATGATAACACAGATCATAAATGGTCAGATAAGATTCTGAAGTTGCACTGGTAGAATTTGATCATAGGGTTTGGTAGGAAAATACTAATGTTTGGGGAAAATTCCAGAGACCTTAAGAATTAAAAAAAAATATGAAAGTATGAATTAGTTTAGTATGAATTAGAGAAAGGTACTTTGAAATTTTGGTGTTGCAAGGATGAGGAGCCAAGCAAAAACTAAGAGGACCTGTGTGCAAGAGGAGTATTAGGAGAGTGGTGTGTGGAAATCTCACTAAAAGCCCGGAGTTTCACACTTGTGTTGCTCCGTTTGCCTTGATGGTTTATTTCCAAATTAAAATGTACTCTGGGGGAATGAGCAACTGTGATATTTGTGGCTGATAATGCAGAAGCTTGCCTGAGAGGTGATTTTGAAAAAGACTAGCACAAAAGGAAGGGCATACAAGTTTAAAGAAATCCTTATTCCGCCATGAATGGAATAGTAAACATTTTTGTTTCCTATGTGTGCTTTCCTTTTTAAAATAGAATGTGTTTGTAAATGGAATGATCTAGTAATGAGAAAATTGTACTGCCCTAAGTGACAGGGCTGTAAAGATCTGTATCAGTAATAGGTACTTTTAATGTGAACTCTTTGTTCTTTTTGAACAGTCAGTATTCCTACATATGTCAAACAGTATGCATTCACTGTTGGTTAGTGGGTCCATCTTTAATAGTGTTAGGAGAATGGTAAGTATACAGTCTGTTCTGGGAAAACTTACACCCTGTGGTGAAACAGAGACAGTAGCACAAACTTCAATTACAGACAATAAATGTAAAAAAAAAAAAACCTCACCGTACCCCAACCATTGGTATATATGGTAATTATCAAATAATTTAGAGGTGGTAGAAAATAAGTCGGTCTTATATAAGTCGGTGTTTATAAACTTGGAAAGGAAGAAAACTTAGACTGTGTTAGGGGCAAATTAGCATGGAGTAGGTTGTGAAGAAAAAAAGTACCCCAAGATTTGAAGTAGTTAGACATTACCAATTTTTATTCACTCAACACTGTTGAACCCGTTTATCATTAGCATTTGCCTGAAATGGCAATGAGGTCGTTTCTAAGTTTGCAAAGAGTGGAAAGACATTTGTTTAAGTGTTGAGTAGATTATTTTTACTTGTACATAACATTAGGGTGTGCAGAAGAATAAAGGCAGTTGTAAGGAGGAATAGTTAAGACTGATGCAAAATGCTAAAAGCCTATTTATAAAATACGTGCACCTCCGACAATTCCATCAAGGAGTGAAATGTTCTGCTGATCCGAGAAAGCACAACACAGTCGATATTTGTGTTGAACATGGATTAAAAATGTATTCCCCTCTTTTCAGCCCTTTCCCAGACTCAAAAACGAAGCCACCCAGTTCCAGTCTGGGGACACAGGAAGAGCTTCCAGCACAAGGGTTTAGCAGAAGGTGCTAGATACCTGTGGATACCAACACCGGTCTTTCCTATATGATCTTGGCACAAAGCCTCCCACTTTCATCTGTGGAAAACAAACCCCAAAACTGGACTCTATCCGTGTTAAGAGGAGCTTTTGTATATTTACAAAATGTAGCTTTGACATCCATTGTTCCTTCAGACTGTAAACAATGTCTCAAAGGCTTCTCAAAAGACAAGCTACTTTCCGGATAGTCTGGTTGCCCACCAGAGCATATGAAGAGGGCTGCAGAGACATCACGCCTCTCCTTTGTAGGCGGCGTTAGCTTTCAATTGTGATTCTGGGTCAGGCTGTCGGCGCCGCTGGGCCGAGACAGGTGGTGCGGATGGATTCGGAGGTCCGGAGGCTAGACCGGCCGCTGCGAGGAGCCGCTCTGGCGTTTCCTCCGCTCTCTATGGTCAGTAGCGCGTGCCCCTCCTCTTCCCGAAACGAACCCGCTTCCTTGACGCACGCGCAGCGCCAGGAGGGAGTTCCGTTTCCGGTCTGGTGGTTTTCGATTTTTGGCGTTCAGTAGTCACGGTTGGTGGGCAACAACTGAGCCAAGATGTTGCGGAATCTGCTGGTAGGTAGCTTTGGGGGTTTGATTGGTACTACAGTGTCGGGGCGGAGGGTCAGGTACCAGAAAGCCCTGCTTGAAATGGGGCAGAAGACAGCAGCCGGAGTCACCTTGGCCGCTCGTCCTTTTCTCTGACCTTCCGACCACTCGCCCCTAGCTATTTCTGAGTAGTCATGGAGGGAAGAGCAGGATCACATTTGATTCCTAGTCATTACAGCTTGCTGTTGCTTATTGCTAAGATTGTAGTTCTGATGTAGGCTCCAGTGGGGGAGATCTTGGACACCTGGATACGCTAGGAAGAAGGTGGCTTTTTTGTTGTCATTTTTTTTGTACCATAGTGAAAAAATAAAAATTTACATGATTCCTACCTGATTCAGAAGTAAGCTAAAGAACTAAATTATAAAATTTTAGGTGAGATTTAATTGGTTCTATGACTGAAGAGTAATGAATTGCCTTTAATACTTGGTGAATATTTCTCCAAAATTTAAAAAGGTGTGGCCTGATTTTATTTTGTAATTATTTAATAAAACTTTATTAATGTACCAATACCATTTAGAAAGTGGAGTGCATATTTATTTGACTTAAACAAGACTTACACCTCATTAATTTTTTTTCTTAGATCTCTAGGAGTGTTCTAGTATGTGCCCTCCACTGCAAAGTATTTTTTCAATGCCTTAGCTATCCTGGAACTAGCTCTGTAGACTATCCTAGCCTCTACCTCCTTAGTGCTGGGATTAAAATCTTGAGCCACCACTGCCCTGCCAGTAATAGATTTTTGACATAGGCAAATATTAAATTAAAATGTTAAGAGCTTATAAGGCATATATAATTTATTTTTCTGTATATCAGTATGTTTTGTTCTGCGATTATAAAGTACTACTGATTAACTTCAGGCACCGATTATATAGCTAATGGCTTCTGAAGACTTTGGAATGTAACATGAAGCACAGTGCAGAGACTAGACAACATCTGGAAAATCTGGATGCTAGTCTTGGACCTTATTACCGACAAGTTCAGTAATGGTCTGAGTCTCAGCTTCCTTTCACAGTGTGAAGGGTTGGAAGTTGCCTTTGCAGGTTTCTTTAGACTTTAGTCTTGTTTGATATATGTGGATTTTCTGTTTCAGGCCCTTCGTCAGATTGCCCAGAGGACCATCAGCACCACTTCACGAAGGCATTTTGAAAACAAAGTTCCAGAGAAACAAAAGCTGTTTCAGGTACTGCAGTGTTCTAGGTGATTGTTATTGTAATAGAGCTGAGAAGGTCGGGTAAATCAGAGGTGCTCAAGTAGTTTTTGTGCATAAGTAAGAATATTTGCTGTGTTTAAGAGGTGCTCAGGGAGGTGGGAAACGAAGCCGAGGTCAGTGAATTTGTGTGTGTGTGAGTGTGTGTGTGTGAGAGTGTGTAATTTATGATGAATTGATATTCTTTGTGGAATAAGTATATAAACCATAAAAAGGTTCAGAAACAAAAAATAAGCAGAAATTCAGTAGATGTCACAGGGTGTAGCATGCCTGCAGGAAAGAGTACAGTAAATAATCTTAAGTGGGAAAGGCTTCTAAGGAAATATCAAAAGTCCCCTGGAGAAAAACCAAGACCTAAAAATACACGGATTTATCGCTGAAGGAAAAGAAACGGATAAGCAACTTAAGTATGGTTGTGTCACTAGTATTCAAAGAATTACAGATCTGTAAGAAATGCAAATTAATCTCACCATAGCTGTCAGGGCACGAGATGGTGATACCTGTGGAATTCATCAGGCATTGCAGTCCTGACTGACTCTTACTTAGCCTTGTATTCTGCTCCTTCTGCCCTAACTTCTACTTTCTAGCTAGTGGATTGGGAAGCTGCAGAGGTTTGGAGTATGACATTTTATGGGAGCCTGAATATGATTTCTCTGGAAATCTAGATGGAGGACCACTGCTGGCCCCTGTGTACTGATGGGACAGAAGTCCTGCCGTTCGATGTTGCCTTCAAAGCTATGAAGCCCCTTTCTAGACACATTTTTGTTTTATATACCAGCTTAACCATGTCACTGTCACCAAGAAATGTTTGTGACCCTGTATTATCTTTTCAGTTTTGTAGATTTAAGGCTATTTTACCCTGACTGTAAATGTTCTTAGAATCAAAAAACTGTAGCTTCTGTTGGAACAGCTATTAGAACAGAGTCTTCTCAAAGCAAACAGATATGAATGATAACTGCACTCCTTGCAATCTAAGTAGAAAGATTTAAAATAGATTATGTTTGCCAGGTATGAGAGAAAGATATCAGTCACAGGCTTTCTTACAAGCTGAGCAGTGGTGTATTAGGAACAGAAGTTTAGCTGGTACTGGAATATTGTAAACAAATCTATCACTTAAGAAGCTCTCACGCTGGGCAGTGGTGGTGCCCGCCTTTAATCCCAGCCCTTGGGAGGCAGAGACAGGTGGATTTCTGAGTTTGAGGCCAGCCTGGTCTACAGAGTGAGTTCCAGGACAGCCAGGGCTACACAGAGAAACTGTCTTGAAACAAACAAACAAACAAAAAAAGAAGAAGAAGCCCTCACTCAGACACCTCTGTAAACTGCATGCATGAGTATAAGGAAATTGAAAAAGCATTTTAACCCAACCTATAAATTATTAGAAGATTGATTAATGTACTTCAGACTTTTTTTCACCCAACAGAATACTATATAGCCACTGAAGAGAGTATTAACTAGACTAAAACTGTTTTTCAAAATAGTATATAACATCATTACATAGCATAATGCCATTTTGTATATTAAGTATGTATAACTTAACAGAATTGTTAAATAATAAGGATTAAAAATAGAGATGTATGCCATAACTGTTACTGGGTGGTATGTCTTGGAGAAAGGCCCTATAGATTAGAATAGTTATCCTTTATAAGTAATTAGATTGTGAATGATTTTTGTTTTATTGTGATGTATACTTTTTCCCTATGCAAAATTTCAAGTAGTAAAGTATTATATATGCTGCATAAAAATAAGATTCTCAAGTGGATATAAGATGATAGACTAGTGTTATAAATCAGAGCCCCTGTCCCACTTGATAAGGAAAACAATCTTCCCGGGGATTGACTTGCCAGTATCTTGTATTTACATTATTGAATTCAAGGAATATATTTTACTGCTCTGGTTTGTATCATCCTCAAAAAGACCTCTTTAGGTCTCAAATTAGCTTGAAAACAATGCTGTCTTTTACAAGTTTGTAAAGTTAAAGTAGTAGTAGAGAAAGAATAAAAATTGTAAGCCTCTTAAATTATTTAAATTCTGGAAGGATTGTAGCTGTTGGTTTTATATGAATAATTAATATCCTGACTTAACTGGAAACAAGTGACACATGTATCAATGTCTTTCTTTTTTTTTTTTTTAACCAGGAGGATAATGGGATGCCAGTTCATCTGAAAGGCGGGGCATCCGATGCCCTCCTCTACAGAGCCACAATGGCTCTGACAGTTGGTGGTAAGACATCATTTTAGTGTTTACAAGTCAAGAGCAGCTGTGATAGCTTTCTTGCTTTTGATGTGCCATGTTTATTGCAGTCTATCTGTATACCATTTCTACCATCTCGCTGCACCTCAGATGAGCAGTGGGGGGGGGCAGTTAAAACAAACTACGCATTTGACCAGTAAGCAGATTTGACAAACAGGTTTGTGGTTAACAGCTAATTTTCTGTGTGTCACTAGTTGTTCTCAGCCCCCCTAAACATTCACACTCTAATACTTGGGGGTTGAAAAAACAGTTTTGTGTTCCTTATTATATTGAAGGATATTGTTATGCTATATCTACATTTTTAAAATAGAAATAGAAATGGCCGGGCAGTGGTGGCGCATGCCTTTAGTCCCAGCACTTGGGAGGCAGAGACAGGTAGATTTCTGAGTTCGAGGCCAGCCAGGGCTACACAGAGAAACCCTGTCTCGAAAAAACCAAAAATAAATAAATAAATAAATAAATAAATAAATAGAAATGATGAAATTAGATAAATTTAGATATTTTTCAGCATCTATCAAGACACTTTTATGTTTGATCGCAGATGTGTGTGTTCCCACTAGAAATTAAACCCACAGGCTTAGGCATTAGATGCAAACACTCTACCTTTGCCATATTCCCACCCATTAAGCTTAATAGCAACTTTGCCTTTAACATTTGAGCTGAAATAAAAAAGTGTGTGTACTGAAACCAAAAGTCTTAATAAGCTCTCCTTTTGTGTGTTTCTCAGGGACAGTCTATGCCATCTATCTGTTAGCTATGGCTGCATTTCCCAAGAAGCAGAACTGATGTCATCATCCCAGTCGTCACATGGTTCAGTTTCAATCAGTGCTCGATGGACCAGGAATCTGATGAGTAACTGAGCTCTTCTTTGGGGATCAATATTTATTGATGTGTATTAACTGCCACCAATAAAGCAGTCCTTAACCATTTTTTGTCTCCCTTTTCACTTGAGAATAAATTACTGGTAATACAGTTTTGGGTCAGCAGTTGGCAAATCTTAGATAAGAAGAAATTCTAAAAGTTGTTTGCAAATTTATCTAAAGCACCAAAATATTGTCATAGTATTTAAGCAAATTTTACTTTTAGCAGCTAGGAATATTTTAGTAGATGGTCTTTAACACCATCTGAGCTTGGCCATTGAACAGACGCTGCTTTGCTCTCTAGCCCTTGCCTTAAGGGCCTGGATGAAGTGCTGGGCGCTGCTCACGTGGAGGTGGTCCTGCTGGCTCTTACTCCATTTTCTGTGCTGAAGTGTTGCCTGAGTTCTGTCTCAGGATTTACTAGGCTGCAAAACACCTGAGTGCTTTTTCTACATTCAGAATGGGTATTAAATGATTTTATTCTAATCCTTAGCATAAAGCTTAAGAAACTTAATTTATAAAAGACTCTAGGGAGTCACACATGTTTTCCTCCTACAAGGTGTACCCTGGTCATTTCTGAGACGCTTGGAGACTACTTGTGTCTCTGAAAGCTGAGAAAGCTCCCCAGTGGCTTAAAACCTGAGCCAAGCTAGTGTCTAGTGGTGAAAGTAATCACTGATAATATTTTGAAAAGAATGGTCTCATTAACTGGGGTGGGGAGACTAGTAAGTTTGCATAAATGATTTAAAGTGTTTTATGATGGCATGTGAAAGTCCTGTGAGCAGGAAAATAGCTTGGAGTCTTTAGTAATAACCTTGATCTTGATACTCCATAGATTGACTGTCTCTGGCTTAATCTAGTAACAGTTATACAAGAAAAACTTTTCTGAGACAGTTTGATTGTATTGCCCAGGCTGCCCTGGAACCCAGGATTGTTTTGCTTCAACCTCCCAAGGAACTGGGATCTCGAGCTTAAAATATTTGATATCTATCTAAAACTTCGTAAGAAGTTTATGCCAAAATAGTCTGCTTGGGGCCTGATAACATGGCCAGATTTCATGTACTAAAACTACTCAAGGTGAAGCTAGTGCTAAACTGGATTTGCAGATGGAAGTTGTCTCCTGCAGTTTTACAAAGCTTTATTTTTTTTATTTTTTATTTTTTTGCACCAAACACGTTCACATTTATTTTCTTTTTTTTTTAAGCAAATGACAAAAACCCAAATTACCAGCTTTTTTTAACCTAAGCTTAACATTACATATTTAAACAATAGTCAAACTGACAAGATTGCCAACATCAGTACACAACTAGAAAACATCCTTAATTTACACTAAACCAGAAATGTATTACCATTGATGCAGTAATAGCTTTCATCACTAAATACTGGAAATAAAATTGAAATTTTTCTGTAGAAGATTCATCTGGCAATGTTAACTTCACAGCAGGCTGACACTACTCACAATTCAACACAATGGGAAGCAGCTCCATGCTGGTGTTAAAAACAATCTCGTCCTAGCACTACTCAGTCACAGGGCTCACCTCAGATTACGTTTCCTTTAAAGCAAAGTGCATACAGAGATTACAACAATTTTAAAGAAAAAAGAAAAAAAAGGAAGAAAGGTCCTATACTTTGTGGTCCCAACAACAAACTCAAAAATCTGACAAATGGGGGCTCCAATGAGCTGCTTTATAAATACTTTAGATTAGGTACAGTTACACAGAAAGTCAAGTTCGTTTGAAATCTTCAAAAAAAAGTTACTGTTATTCCTCAAATGGTGCTTGCTATGGTTTAGCATTTCTGTTAAACGCGAGCATTGTATTACTTGTTATCCAAGCGCAGCAGGTGCTCCTTACCATTTATCGTCAAGGACTTTAACTGTCCATCTTCTTCAGCTTCTCTTTCTTGACCGTTCTCCACAATTCTCTTTGTAGTGACTTTTTTTTTTTTTTGCCATTAACTATCTTGAAGTTGATACTGATTTGAAGTTGCCCACTCCACTGCCGCCAAATGACGCTAAAGAGAATGAAGTAAGACCCCCATGACCTAGTGACCCGAATGGAATAAAGCCTGTATCAAAGGCAGGAAATCCACTGAAGGCAGAGAAAAAGGAGCCGGCACCTCGGCTTCGACTTCCTCGGGGACCTCTTCGGTTTCCGAAAAAGTCATCAAATGGGTCTTCAAAGAAGTCAAATGAAAATGGGTCCTTTCCACCAAAAAATTCCCTGAAACCATCATCTGGGCTCCGGAATGTGAAACCAAACTCAAATGGACTGTCAAAATGACTTCCACCTCCTCCTCCACCACCATTTAATCCTTCTTTGCCGTATTTGTCATAGATGTCCCGCTTTTTAGCATCCGATAACACTTCATAGGCCTCAGCTACTTGTTTGAGTTTCCGCTCTGCTGCTTCTTTATTCTCAGGATTTTTGTCCGGGTGCCATTTAAGTGCTTGTTTTCGATACGCCTTTTTAATCTCCTCAGGTGAGGCATGTCTCTGCACGCCCAGCACTTCATAGTAATCCACCATGTTTTAACAGACTGTTGGAACAAATCCAAGGACGCGTTGGCCAGCGAGGGTGGGGGGAAGTCAGGCGGCCGGTCTCCTGGCGGCTCTGGCACAGCTGCGCTGGTGGTGGCCTTTACAAAGCTTTAATAAATGGCAACATAAGATTTCAAGTCCAAGCCGGGCGGTGGTGGCGCAAGCCTTTAATCCCAGCACTCGGGAGGCAGAGGCAGGCGGATTTCTGAATTCGAGGCCAGCCTGGTCTACAGAGTTCCAGGACAACCAGGGCTATACAGAGAAACTCTGTCTCGAAAAACCAAAAAAAAAAAAAGTATACTTCATCTTCATAGTTGTCTGATTAAATATATTGACTGTTGCATCGATAGTGCTATACTGTTTACAACAATATTTGCACATGAGAAAGCCCTACAGACTTCCCCTGTGCAAGTGAGGCTTCTAGAAAGATTATTCAGTTACACATTGATCTAGTTTAACATCTACCTAGTCATTTAGCCTCATGTCTCCCTTACCTTCTATTTCAAATCTAATGTCAGGGTTTTACTTCTGAGACTCCTGGTTATTTTCTCATAGGCATGAGCTTTCCATATTGTACTGGACCCTTAGCTTTCAGCCCTGGTTCAGCATGCTTCCAAAGGTCCTGATTGTCACGTAGTCCAAGATTTCACTCAGAACGAGAATTGTTAAGAACAGGACCCTCTAATGAACACAGATAGTTTCCAGCCATGGATTGTTATGGCTAGCTACAACCACTCAAGTAGCCTGCGTTCTGTGTGAGTGGAATGTAGTTACTCTAATGCATAGAAAGCACAAGAGAGGTTTTGGCATATACCACACATGCAATACATTTCCTGCCCCTGCTGCCAGCGCTGAGAGCAAGAACCCTTAGCTTTTCCTCATGTTCACTGTTCATGTCAGTCAACTAGGACAGGATTGGTAGTACAGGGTTATAGTTTGATCATTCAGCTCTGCTCTCCTTGTAAGACAGCTGCTTTAGCTTAGGTTCTTTTGAATGGTCTGTGAGGGAAGATGGAATACTGGATACACTTGTTTCCAACCAGCCACAAAACTTGAGCCTTCATTTCCTTTGTACTAAGTCACACAAATGATGATTCCAGTCATATTTCTCAAAGCAGAGTTGGGGTTTGGTTTACTAAAAGCAGAAGGCTGTTAAATTGGCCACTTGTAGCAGAATCAGTTTCCTATTTTTTGACACAGGGCTTCTTAGGGGATACAGAATGCAAAGGGATATAAGAATAACTGGACTGCTGTATGTACGTTTAGTGTTTGTGAATCTTTCCTGCTCTGAGAGAGCCTATTTCCAAAGCTGGTAGTTGTGCAGGCATCCAGCCGAGGAATCCTATGGGATCTGGTTTGCAGCCATGTGAAGAGTACTATCTTGTGAACCTCCATCCAGGATTTAACACGTATATGTCAAAAGTGATAATTCGTGCAAGGAGAATCACATTCCTGGCTTTTAGAAAGCTTACAGGGTAGCAAGTGGTGTCAGAGTGCCCCGTCCAGCAGGGGTCCGTGGAGATCACCTGAAAGAGAGAATGGGGGAAACAGGTGAATGCAAAGAATGAGCAGCTTGTCTATAGTCTGATCAAACCGATTATAATTTTTTCACACAGGGGTTATATACACATAGAGGCAGGATGTGGGGAAGGGGATGACGCTGGAGCGTAGGTGTTCAGGGGGAGTACAGATATCTTCCAGAACAGGGTATCAGCTGGGTGAAGATTCAGGGGACAGGTCACTGTGACTCTGCCTATGATTCACTTGTCCTTATCTAAGCTGGTACTATCCACCAAGGCTACCTATCTACAAAGTCTATTACTATCCAGGCTGGTAAATTTCCACCAAGGCTGCCTGTTTACAATATCTTATAGCTATCTAGTGTTTTTTCCACAAAGACCCAAGACTTTGTGTTAGCAGGCTGATTTAGGCCTATGGCTGATTTTAGGCCTTCACTGTATAAGCAAGGCTGCCTCTGACATCAGGGAGGACCTTATAAAACAGTAAATAGTGTTGTTACAAGTTTTATGAAGGGGAAAGATCAAGGGGGAGAAAATTGGTGTGGGATTAATTAAGGACCATAGAAGCTGAATATACCTGTAGCCAATCAGGTATAAGGAGAAAGGCATCTCAGGAATAAGGAACCACCCAGAGCAAATGCCCTGAGATTTCTGGCCCTGTTTAAAGAAAAGAGAGCTGAAGGTACTGCTGGTAAGACGCCCATCAAGGAGGGCCTTGCAGTCCTACAAGTAGGGAGCTATTGCAGGGTTCTTTGCTGTAGAGAACAGGATCCTATCTGACTGCTAAAATAGACCGTAAGGCTCAGTGACAGAGCACCTTGTTAAGGTTATTTCTGCAGCAAATTGCAATAGATGATGGAAGCAGACAGGTGCTTGTTTTGGGGTGAAAAATAGCCAGATATGAACAGAAGCAAGTCTTATCAACAACCTGGAACTTAACCTTTTCCATCTGTCATCCCTGCCTTCCCAATTACTGAAAAATCTACTTTTGAAAAAGTACTATTCTAGGCTCAGAAATGGACCACTAAGCTTTATGGACTTAATTGTACAATTAGTGGAGATCACATCCTCTTGTGAGAACTTGAGGTCCATAGGGTGATCTCTTAGAAGTAGGGAAGTAGAACGTAGAAAAAGTCCTTCAGGGGTGACATTTGAAAGTGGAAAAGACAGCTGAAAGATGACCATCCATGAACAGGAAGATTGCTTTTCATGGCTGGATTATAGATACAGCTGGTGTTGGAACACAGGAGCTTGAGAAAGCAGAACTTGTTACCTCTTGCCTACTGACTTACCAGCAAATGACCATGCTCCCACATGCAGTTCTACAGTGATCTTTTCTGGTTTTCTAATTATGCAGTGTTACTTGGTAATGATAGTTTTGATGTAACTAAATGAATTACCATGAGTACTCTTAACACATAGAGTTATTACTACTGTTAGCAAGAAATAGAAGCTGAAGGGCTGGAGAGATGGCTCAGTTGTTAAGACTGCTCTTCTAGAGGTCCTGAGTTCAATTCCCAGCAACCACATGGTGGCTCATGACCATCCATAATGGGATCTGATGCCCTCTTCTGGTGTCTGAAGAGAGCCACAGTGTACTTATATATATATATAATAAATACATCCTTTAAAAAAAAAAAGTAGAAGCTGAAACAGAGAAACCAAGCAGTACAATTACTTAGATCTGTTTTAATCTGAAGCTCTGTGCTTACTACTGCACCTAGCTAAGGAATAAAGGAATAACAGGTCCTAGGAGACATCACCAGTTAGTTTCTCCACCCTAAGTCTTCATATCTATATATATGGTTACAACACTGGTTATGTTTGATAATTTCAATTTAATGTTGTTTCTGATTTCTGTAGATCTGGCTGGCTATGATTCTGCTTTGATGGCCTCTACTGAATCTATATTTTTAAAGCAACTCCTTATTAAAGAAATAAGATTTAATTTTGAAGAGTGTGTGTGTGTGTGTGTGTGTGTGTGCATTTGTTTTCCAGTGCATACATGACCGCAGGTCCCTGCTAATGTCAGAGGCATAGGTCTGTCTTCCTGTAGCTGATGTTACCTGTTGACTGAGCTCTGCACTGTGAGTGCTGGGAATGATCTTCTGTAAGATCAGTATGTGCTCTTAACTCCTCAGACATCTTTCCAACCCTGCAGCTCCTTATCTTAAAAAATAAACAGCTTCTACAAAATCAGAGATTATTTTTGAAGGATTCAGTTCATGAAGAAAATCAGTCAAAACCTAAGACATTTTCTAATTCCTGGTGGATTAGAAATCTTAAAATATTTACAGTTAGATCGCTTGGAAGATAAAGAAATGCCTACTAAAATAGTAATTTTTTAAAAAACAATGTAAGTTATTTTTAATTATGTATATGTCTGAGTGTTTCAGTGGATGTCTGCAGTCAGGCTACTGGAAATGATCTGGAGCTGGCTTCCCAGGAAGCAGACCAGCCATAAGTGCTAGGAATTAAACTAGAGCAGCGGTACATACCCATAACTCCTGAGCATCTCTTCGGCCCTAAAATGGTCATTTTAAAGCCTAAGTGAAGCCTGCTAGAGGGAGGAGACCTCAGACTTGCATACTTAGTGCAAAATATATACACATGTAAAACTGAACATGAGTATTGACTTGCGATTATAACCATGTCATTGATACAGTGAAATGTGTGAAGTGACTAGGCCTACTAGCAGAGGAGCAAACATTTGTCCTTTACCTTTACCCTCATTATGGCTTTCTAGGGAAATTTACCCCATTAATGTAATAAAACCATCTATGGCCAGAGTAGTGGTACATACTTTTACTCTTAGCACTTGGGAGGCAGATCTCAGCCTGGTCTATAGAGTTCCAAGAGAGCCAGAGCTATGAAGAGAGACCTTGTCCGGACAAAACAACAACAAAAAGCAAAAACCCAGTCTGATCAGTAGCATGCTTTTCCCATACCACCTTTTCCTGACAGAATCAGTTTGGGAAAGTCAGTTTGTGGTGAATCATCTGGACTATATAGTAATGAGACCCTTTTAGCCAGGAATCTAAGGTTCCCAAGATACTTGTACACCCTTGTTAAGGAACTAGCCTAGATACCTCCAGACAGATGGGTGGATATAGAAACAGCATATACACAATTGTGTTTTACTCAGTAAAGAACAACGTGTCATTTGCAAGAAAATGGATGGAACTGGTGAAAATCAAGTCAAACTAAATAAGCCAGATTTAGAAAGAAATATTCATAAGCAGACATGGAAGTATTTGAGAAGAAATAAACTGGGAGCAAGGGGTCAAAGGGAAGGGGATGGGGATTGAAAATCAAATGAAGGCTTGGTAATAAAAATTACATGAGTCTATGTGTTTGCAAAGTAGAGGCTATGTTAGCAGGCAGGAAAACAACAGAAATGATCCAAGTGTAGGGGTGCATGCCTGTAATTCTAGAACTCAGAGGTGGAGCCAGGCGACCCTTCAGGGCTAGCCTAGTCTGTACACAGTATTCTGGGCCACGTAGCGAAACTTTGTCTAAAAAAATGCCCAGTCAAGCCCCAATCAAGACCTACAACAATGAAGTAATTTTGTTCATCTCTACCATAGCTCTTCAATGACCAAGTGCTTTAATCCTAGCAAAGTCAGCCTGTCCCTGGGATCTATGGATCCAGGCCTTGACTTCTTGTTAGTGCTGAAGCTCCTGGAGGCATCCAGGTCATCTGAAAATCTTATTCAGTGTGGCTGCACTCATCAGTTATCGTAGCTAAAGTGTCTAGACAGTTGCCTTGGATAATGTAAGCAGTGTTTCTAACCTTATCTTGTGTGTTTATGTTGTGGAGGTGTTTCTTTTTCTTAAGCCTCATGAGCCAAGTTGCAGCTGTTTTCTTCTTCTACAGGATCAGATGTCAGTCCATCATGGTGGGGATGGTATGGTACAGCAGGAAGCTTTATATCAGCAATAAGACTGTTTGTCTAGCATTCATATGCTCTCTGGAGTAGTACTTCAGATCTCCTTCAAGAAGCTTTTCACAGTATGGCTAACTTTTTGGTCAAGAAGCCTGACTGTTGGCCTGTCTGGAACTCTGACACACTTTGCTCACTAGGCCAAATCCTTTCTAGCTCTTGATTTAAAATGAGAGTCTTGTGACAGGTTCTCTCAATGAACATTTACAAAGCCATGGTAGAGTTACTGATGTAATGTCAATATTCTTACATCACAGGAGTTAGTCCCAAGGAGAGTGAGGAAGATGGTAGAATGGCCATTCAGTGACACGGTTAGAACTTACACATTTGCTGGTTAAGCTCTCTATTTTGTACAGATTAGGTTCGTTAATCATCCCACCCCACACACCAAATTACTATAGTAACATGAGAGATCCTGAGCTCCAGACCACTCGGATTTAAAAATATTCGAAATACTGTGAAAACTACCAAAATTCATAGGACACAGGCACGTCACAAGAGCTCAGCGATGATAGTAGACTTTCTTGGTTCAGGGTTGCCACAAAGCTTTATGTTTATATAAAAAATACTCAGTCTCCAAAAAGTGTTAGGAAGGAAGGTGTGCCTGGGGGGAAACACTTTGTTTCAGGCATTCAGACCTAGAGTGAGTAGGCACAAAGGAGAAGATGGTACTCCACTAACACTCAACTTTTTTGTGAGCATGGGAACGTTTTCAGAATGGTCTACTTCTCACTGGCTGCCATCTACCGCTGCCTTTTCTGCATCACAGATGTGTTTGAGAACTTGCACTTCCTAGCTTTATAACCTGTGCCTGTCAAGCCCAGGCTGGTAGCAGAATACCATACGCTGAGTTCTACAAGTGACAGGTTGTTCCTCACAATTCCTGAAGCAGGACAGTCTCATCTCAAGGGAGCAGCCCATTTAAGTCCTGGTGAGAACTCTCTCTCTCTGGCTTGCAGATGCAGCCTTTTTGACACAGCCCTACAGGACCTTTCCTCCTGGTGTGTCAACGGTGTCCCTTTTGTGTACCAATAGCAAGATACTAGGATGCTGCAGAGGAGTCTCAGCAATGGTCCAATATTTGTGGTGCTTCAGAAACTATGAACCAGACCAAGTACTCATTGCAATGAATATTTACATGTAAAGCTGTTTGGAAAAAAAATTACACACACACAAACACACACACACACACACACACACACACACTGCAGTTTCTAATGCCACTATGATGTAGGAATATGTGATGGAGAGGTGGGAAAAATGGAAGAACAGTCATGAGCATAAGGTGGAAAGAGGTGGAGCTAGAGGTGACAGATGTGAGAAAAGGCTTCAGTGGATGAGGGAATATGTTGCTGAATAGGGCCAACTGGGTGGTGAGCATTAGCCTGGAGCTTGTGCATACTCACCCCCACCACCACACACACACACACACCACACTGTCCATCTGCATGATTGCCCTTGGTTCTGAGCAATGGCAGGATGTCCAAGATGAAGAATGGTTTATTTTCTGGATTGGACCTCCTCAAAAGACCTCTATGGTTTGTGCTGTCCCTGAGGGATATGTTGGTATCTTTGGTCCACTGCTCCAGGCTATGTTGCTGCTGAAGGCCTTGTAGGTCATGTTGATATCTATGGTCTGTGCTACTGCTGAGGGCTATGTTAGGTTCATGATTCTACTGCAGTGGGGTGGGGGTGGAGGTGCATATTAATGTCCGAGACCTGTGTTACCATTGAAGGCCATGCTGATGTTGTAATCTAGGCATCCTGAAGTCATGTTGATGTTTGTGGGCCATGCTGTCACAGAGGGCCATGTTGGGGTCCATGATCTATGTTACTACCAAAGGCCAGGTGGATGTCTAGGCCTTTTGATGTCCATGGGCCAGGCTACCATTGGGGACCATATTGGTTCCATGGCCTGTGTTTTCCCAGAGGCCATGTTGATGCCCTTGGCCTGTGTTGCTGCCTAGGGTTATGATGGTGTCCATGGCCCGTGCTATGGCAGAGGGCCATGTTAATGTCCATGGTGTTTATACCACTGGAGATCATGGTACATCTTTATACAAGAGGCCATATAGATGTCTATGATCCAAGTCCCTGCTGACTATAAAGGACAAGGAAGCTACTTTTGCTGTGGTATCAATGACTGCAGACTTGTAGTTAAGAAAGAAGGATGTAGAAGGCTTCTGTGACAATCCTTATCCCCTCCCCACCCCATTCCACAAAAATAATAGCCTAGACAGAAAGCAATCGAAGAGAATACTTAAAAATTGTGATATGAATACACAAGTGTAACTCTCCACAATTGATGGCTTCTGGTAGGGGTGTAGGTGGGGAAGGACTCAGTTTTCTTTAAGGGGCTGTCCACTGGGAGTTTGACAAAGCTCCTGTGAATATATGGGCAACACAAATTGGACTTCTTTTCTTCTGGTGAGGGAGGGGGACCTGGGAGGACAGGGAAGTGAGCGTGATCAGTATACATGATGTGAAATTTCCAAATAATAAAAGTATTATGTTGGATTTTTTTAACTAAAGAAAATAAAAGTCTCCTTGAAAATCTCCACCTTAAGTCAGACAGGCCACGTAACTGTGACAGGGAGAAGGAGAGCAGAGCAGAACAGCCCAGGAGAAGGCATTGTGTGCTTTCAACAGCTGAAAAGTAAATGATCCCTATTAGGGTCACTGCCACCTACTTCATTCTCTCTTGGTTTTATTTAACTCTTTAAAGCTTTTGATAAAGTATAAACTTTATTTTAAGGTTTGTAAGAATATTGTGTAAACTTTCTGTACCTCAGGATTTGTAAGTTTGTTGGGTATGGTTTTAAAAATTTGTAAAATCTATAAAAATATACGTTATGGGGCATCCTCATTAAGCTTTATAAATTCCCAAGGCTATAAAGATCTGTTCGTGTTAACAAAATGGATGTTTAACCACTCATGTCTTTGCTGTGTTCAACACTAGGATTCTAGAATATTTTAGATAAGAAACAGCGTATGCTTAATAAATAAGGGATGTTTGATAAGTAGTTTTATAAATTTGTAAGGTCTATTCAGGCTAACAAACTGACTTGAAGCTGCATGTCTAGCTTCTTTGTCTTTGCTAACTGTGTTAAGCTTTAGCTATTTGGATAAACTAATTCATACAAGAAAATCTGGTATCCTATATGAGTAAACTATGAAAGGATAAGAAAAGTAAAGATCCCAGTCCGTCTATGATCTGTATTTATGGCTTAAAATTTTATTTTGGTGCTAAAGGATCTTCAATTAAAATTTGAATTTAAAATTTTAAGGCTCAACCCTAACAAGAATAAAGCTGTAAAATCCTAATCTTATTAAAGCTACTAACTTGTTGGAAACTGGAAGATAATCAAGACATGCGAGTTAATGCTCAGTCACCTTATAAATAATCATATTTTTAACACTTTAAAAAATATTTATTTGTGGGGGGAGATATTTAGAAAATAGCTCCTGATCCGGCTTGTTCCTGGGCAGCCACCATGTTCCTGCTGCTCCTCAGCTCTGACCAGGACTCTGGCTAGCTAGATGCGCAGGCTCTGGCACCTGCCAGATGCCAACGTGGAGGATGGCTCTGCCAATCCCCCACGCTGCATCCACAAAGCTCAGCTGAACCCCAGACAATATCTCCCATCCTCGCAGTACCTGGTAGAAATGAGACTCTTAAAGCTTAATGATTATCTAAAGGATTTATATATTTAGAAATGCTCAATCAACAAGATGCTCACACAATTAGAGTTATTACCCAATATCTAACCTTTAGATAGAAGTTGCTACCCAGGACAGCTTTTGACCAATCCGTGGTTCTCCATGGCTGATAGCCTCCTTCATCCTCTCCCCTTCCTCTTTTTTTCCCTTCCCGTTCCTCTTTTTCTCCCCTCCCCTTCCTCTCTTCTCCCAGGTCCACCTCCTCTTCTACTGCCTAATCACCGAGCTCCACTGGGAATACAATGTAGCAGAGTAAGTATCCTGCTACATGTATGTATGTATGTATGTATGTATGTATGTATGTATGTATGTATTTAATGTATGTGAGTACACTGTTGCTCTCTTCAGACAGACCAGAAGAGGGCATCGGATCATGAGCCACCATGTGGTTGCTGGGAATTGAACTCAGGACCTCTGGAAGAGCAGTCAGTGCACTTAACTGCTGAGCTATTCCTCTAGCCCCCAAATAATCATATTCTTTAATGTTCTCAGAACTATGCTTGTAGTCATGTTAAATACAAATTAATTCATTACAGGGACAACCTTTAGTCTTCTGTATAGTTAAGGTTAACTATATAATCAAGGTTAAGCCTGAAGCAAGTAATTAGAAACAAATAAACTTTATTTAAAATCAGGTATACTTAATAGCTTAGATGATGGCCCTCAATCTTCTCAGAGGTCCACTGAATATGGCATTTAGTGTTTAATGGGCAGAGGGAAGATGGTGGTGGTGGGGGCTTACCATGATAGATAAAAATGCCAGATCTTTATGGTGGCCCTATGGCCTCTAAAAGATTATATAAAGGGGCACAAATGAACTCTACCAGGAGCTTGGTTCAAATATGGCAAAGCTGGTCATTGAGTGAAGAATTGCCCTATGCCTCAACCATCACCAGGACCCTGACCAAACTGTGGATAAGCAGGACACTGGAAAATTGACTGCCCCTCGTTGGCTTGCCCATGTAGGCCAGTCTTTAAGTTCCTTATCTACAGCAAAGTCTCTCAGGCTTTCTGAGTCTGTGAGCTGAAGGCTAATGCTGCTCCACGTGGAGCTGGAAGATTCAATGCTGTCCTATGTGATGGCTGAAGACTGATGGTCTCTGTCCTCAACAAAGCCATCAAGACCACCATGGAGAAACCTGGGGTCACTGTTCAAGGAATTCTTTTGTCACTGTAATTGATACAGAGGACATTGGATTACATATCCTGCTTGAATTTATATTTCTCAGTTTTGTTGATATTGATGGGTAGTTGTAATGTAACCTTATCTGTTTAGCAAGCAGCCAGTTCCTCCCTCCCCTCAAGGCTGCAGCTATCTGGTCAGTCCTTCTCCTATGTCAAAATTAGGCATTGCTTTTTCTAGAGCTCCTTGGTCTCTGGCTGACTCACAGGCAGATTTATTTGCTTACAAGCTTCACATTGAAAGAGAGAAACTCACAAAATTATCCTTTATTTTAAAATCTTGTCTTCCAATGACTGTTCTCCGTAATCAGCCATCTGTATTTCATAGTAAATAATTGAATGGGGAAAAAGGCTTAACGTATATGTAAGTTGCAAGGGTCTAGGGAGGTAACTTAAGGTATATAAGTGTTAGAAAATGATTTAAGGTATGTGAAAAATGAGACTTAAAAATGACATATGGTACTAAGACTTCAAAAGTTCAGAGTTCACACATATTAATCAGTGGAGTTCTCATAAACTATAAATCTAACCTTGGTAAAGCACTGAGTACTGTTATCATAGACACAGGTCAAGTGGACTCCCAATAAGTACCCCCGTCAGTCTTGAGTCTGGGCTATTGCCTATCCTTGAGGGTGAGCTTGTTCCTTTCCCCAAGCCCACAAGCCTGAAAGTTTCATGTGTAAGGATTTTCCCTATGCTCCTTGACTTTACCTTCTGTTCCTAGTCTATATCTGTCCCAGCAGATCTCCACTCAGCTGACAGACACCATCCAGGATCAATGCGGTGGCCAGCAAATTGTTCCTAAACTGCCTACACCATGCCAGCTCCAGGTGGTCCTGAAGAATTGGCAAATGCTGGACTTCCTGAAAGCTGATGTAAACCAGTCTTGCCAATATGATTGCTTCCAGTCTCTTTGCGCTGGACCAGCAAACCAGAGGCTTCTGAAAAAAATGCCCCACCATTGCTTGAATCTCTTTGCAGCCTTTGACTAGCATTCTAGACGTCCTGGGCCCTGACAATGATGTCCTAATTTCAGCTGAGAAGCAGTTACAGAAAAGAGTACATCACCCTTTATCATTAACAAAAGGCTGGCATGTTAGGTCCAAAGGTAACTATTTCCCCTCTCCCAAAGGGCGTTTGCCTCCCTTATCTCTGGCAGAAGGGACAGGCAGCTACCTGTGGTGCCTGTAAGGCATACAAAGACTCATGCTGGCCTCCAAGCTCCTCCACTATCACAAGTACCTGATAAAAATCAGAGTTATAAAACAGAAAGGGCTCCTTAGGACTGCTCAGATCTGATTGAATGGCTTACTTCATGGTTAGCAAATTTAACTTGGATAAAGTGGGTGTTTATTTTTCTCTGTCTTGCTATTTTATGCATCCTAATGCCCATTTGTGAATGTCAATGTCTACGCCACTCTATACTTCCTGGCCAATCAAAAGAAAACTACACTATAGATACCAGGGCCCCTATAGTTAAATGCCCCAGGTTAAGATCCAACTCATTTTCTTAGAACCACTGGGGCACATAGTGGGCTACTGACTTACAAGTATACCATCTTATGATTCCTAAGAATACTTTAATTGCTAAAACTATCATCTCTGGTCACATGCACTATCAGCTCCTAGAGCAAACTGGCTTCTGGACCAGCCATAAATTCCTATACAAGATTATGAGAACTGCCTAGCTACTTAACAGCTATCTGCTTCTGTAAACAGCACTTGCTTATTGTAGATGTCCAGAGCTGCTGCCTTTCTGTATGAGTCACAGTTGCAGATTTTGCCTTTAAAAACTTCATCAAATTGGAGGTAGATGCTGCTTCCTACTACTTTGCCTGAGACAGCCCCCCACTGGTGGTAAAGATTCTATATGACTTATTCAGGCACCTCAGGAGATTTTCTTGGCAGGTGTCCCATAACAGCCATATTACTTCACATCACCAATCTCCCCTTTCTCCTTATCTTTACCAACATGAACCTCTCATATGTTTTGTAACAATCATCCTAACATGTATAGGACACATCTTACAGTTTTATGATTAGTGTTGCCAAGCACTTTTTAGTGTAGCTGTTTGTTCTGTATATCTTCTGAGAAATGTTTATCGTTAAGGTACTTGCCCGATTTTTACAAGTATTTTTGTATGTATGGGTGCTTTGCTTGTATGTACATCATTTACCATGTCTGCATACAATCCTCAAGAGGCCAGAAGAGGATATAGGATCCACTGAAACTGGAGCTTCAGATTTGTTATATGAGAGGTGTGGAGTAAAGAAACTACTGACATGACCACTCCATTAGTTGGGAGCTGGGGTGGGGGAGAGAGTCAGGGGTGTTAATTGTAAATAAGAGAGAAAGAACAGCCAGAAGCATCTGGAAGAATCCAGAGCAGAGAAAAGGAGAAACAGACTGGACACGAACAGGACTAGAGAATCAGGAATAGCAAGAGAGAGATTAGGGGTAGGGGGAAATCAGAGAATGGGGAATCTGAGGTGAGGAGGGTCAGGAGGCTAGTGTGGGAGCTTTGAAATGTACTCTGGGTATTTCATTGTGAGTAGGGACTATAGGAACCTGGTGGCTTGTATGAACTTAGATATATGCTGATGGCTGCCACAGGTGTATGTCAATAGAGAGCCATATGTCTTTTTCCCAGAATTTTCTGTGCGAATGTGTCTTCTAGGAATGTCAGAAGCTATACACATAAACTTTTGCTATCATGGCTGCCTAAACATGAGCTGAGCAAGTGTGACACCACTAGACATGCCAGAGTGGATGGGGGAAAGAACACAGGCTTCATTCCTACACAAAGAACTACAAGCAACTAAGGAAGGTTGAGAATGGAAGAAATTGCCTTTCCCCAGGGAAGTGCACACCAACTGATTAGCCGATACCAAATGATCAGCCATGGAAATGTACAAGTAAAATTCTACAGACTGAGCAGCTTATTCCTAAGAATATATGGGTGTGCATTCAGTAGCAATGAAAAAAAGAGACCATAAATTTTAAAGAGAGAGAGGAGGTGCATATGGGAGGGTTTGGAAAGAGAAAAGAGAAAGATGTAATTTTATTATAATTCCTAAAATAGAAAAGGTAAAACCAAACAAACCCCCAAACCAAAAACAATAATAAAAAACCTGATTCAGCTGAAGAGTTCATAAAAATCTTGCTGTTGTTCTTGAACCAAAGAAAGGACTTTAAAAAAAACAGAGATTGTGATGAGAGAGATTTCTCATGGACCACACTGGAACCTTTTTGTATGTGTGATAATATGGTCAGTATAAATACATAGAGTAAAATTTGAATCACTGATTTTAGATTGTTGATGAAATAGAGATGTTCTAACTTTTATTAAAAGATAAGGGACCACTTGGAATATTTTTTTTTTGTTAGAATTCCCATAGAGTAACTGTGTAAACTCTTTCCTGAAGAGTATCATCTGTTGGATTGACTCATTTTTTTATGGTTGTTTAGAGACTAATTTGTTCCCTGGTGACCCAGTTCTCAATTCAGTTCTCAAAAAATCTGTTTCAGGAAATCAAGTAGGAATGCTTTTTGCTGCATTTGGGTGTTATTACATGGCAATCTCAGTGGAAATCTGCAGTTACTCCCTTTCCCCTCTGGGAAAATGTTGGTAATGCAAAGTTATTTGGGGTGCTTTATGATAAAATAATAACAGAGAAATAATCTTATCTAAGTTTTCTCAGGTCAGTCATGTAAAATTGGTCAGCGAGAAATATCTACTAAAATGGAGTGTGTTTTAGTTACGGTTTTTATTGCTATGAAGAGACACCATGGCCATGGCAGGAAAACATTTAATTGGGGCTAGCTTACAGTTTCAGAGGTTTAGTCCATTATTAACATGGTGGAAAGCTTGGTGGCATATAGGCAGACATGGTGCTGGAGAAGGAGCTGAAAGTTCTATGTCTTGATCTATAGTCAGCAAAAGTGAAAGTGACACTGCCCAGGCTTCAGCTTCTGAGATCTCAGCCCCCCCCCCCCCCCAGTGACACACTTCCACCATTAATGCCAAACCTACTCCAAGAAGGCGATACCTCCTAATACTGACACTCCTTATGGACCTATGAGGGCCATTTTAATTCAAACCACTACATAGTATATATATCATTATAGTGCTTCTTAAACTGTAGATCTCTGAAAAAGACACACAGAAGCTGAATTCCAGGGACCAGTCATGAAAGTAAAAGAATTTGTTGGGTTGCCTAGATGTCCCAATGGTTAAAAGAGCTTGCTGCTCTTGTTGATGATCCAGGCTCAGTTCTCAGGACCCAAGTCAGGTAGTTAACAACTACCTGTAACTGCAGTATGAGAAGAGAGGTGTCTGGTACTCTTGTGTGAACACACATACATATAAATGAAAAGAAAACAAGTCTTTAAAAACAGATTCAAGCTGTTAAAGAAACTGATATTAATTGATATTAATTGATATTAATGTATTAATGTATGTATTTGGGAATAATCTAAGTTACTAAAAACTCAAAAAGGCAAGTTGTTTCCTGAGAATTTCATAATTTTATGGTCTTTAATAGCTAAGTAATATTCCATTGTTTAAATGTACCATACTTTTTATTATTCATTCATCAGTTATATCTAAGTCTTTTCAGTTCTTGGCTGTTGTGGAAAGAGCAGAAGTAAGTATGTATGAGTATGTGTCTCTGTAGTAAGGTGTGGAGTCTTTGGGTATATGTCAAGAAGTGGTATAGCTGGATCATATGGTAGACCTATTTCCATTTTTTCCTTTGAGGAACTTATTAGGGGAATTTTTTCACACAGTAACAGAAGCTGAATCCTATATAGACCATTTGAAAACTGGAGAATGAGGAAGGTGGATGGTTGGGCGCAGCCCAATTTCAAAGGTTGGAACCACAGGAGCCAACATTGAAATTTTTATCCAATTCTTATCCAAAGGCCTGAGAACCATGGGTCATCATAACCAGGGGGAGGAGGGGAGTATGTCCCAGGTTCAGAAGAGAGCAAAAGTTAACTCTATCCAAGAAGAATTAATATACCATAAAATGAGGTTTTGTCAATGTACACAATCTTGTAACTACCCCATAATTATGATATGGAACATTTCCATCATGTCCTAAGTTTTCATTGTCTTCATTATCATGCTTCCTCTTATATTCTTCTTTTAATTTCTTTCCCTGCCATTTTGCTAGAGCCAAGGTAGCAAAAAAATGAAATCATATGTGGCATCCATCCCTTTGTGTCTTGACAGAATACATTGAAATCCAACCATGTTGCATATTACTAGCAATTTGTTCTCTTCATATGTGTTATTCATTGTATGTATAGTCTGTGTTTATCTATTTGATGGATAACATAGTAGCTTCTAGAATTTGTCTAATATGAATCATGCTGGTATAAACACATACAAATGTGTGTGTGTGTGTGTGCGCGTGTGTGTGTATGTAGGCCAGAGGTCAATGTCAAATGTCTTCCTCAATTGTTTGCCAACAGTCTTTTACTTAACCTGGAACTAACCAATTTGACTAGACTGGCTGGGTAGAAAGTGTTTCCTCCTGCCTCTGCTTCTAGGCCCGGGATTATAGCTATGTGCTGACACACCAGGCTTTTATGTGTGTGCTGGGGATCTGAACTCAGGTCCTCATGATTTTGCATACTTTACCAACTGAGGTATCTTTCTACTGTTTTCAATTATTTTAGGTAGGTATATAGAGTAAGAACAATAACTTTATAAGGTATATAATAACTTTACAATAAAATGTTAACTTTTAAAAAATCCATTGTATCAATTTATATTTCTGTAAGAAGTACATGTGGTTTCTAGTCCATAGTCCTTTTAAAACAAATATAACTCTACTTAAACTTGATCTTTGGTTATATTAACTTTTATATATTACTGTTTTAAAACTGTGTAAAAATAAATAGCTAGATATGATGCACTCTAATTGTTTTTAGATTGTCCCAGTAGAATGATGTTGAATAAAATACATTTCTCTCCTAAATAAATCTCCCGAGTGACATTTCAGACTCAATTTTCATTCTGCTAAAGAGTAATTTTTTAAAGTGACATTTTCTTGAAATAGTAAAATATCCTTTGGAAGCAAATTTGATAGGATTCTTTCACCAAAGTGTATCAGCATCATTTTTCAGAAGAATTAGCTTAGCTAAGAGTTGGGGGTAGACAGGCAGAATGTGGGCATCTGAGTTTCAGAGCAGCAGACTGGAGGAGATCTCGGAGTAGTGATAAAGGATAACATCAGAAAATGCCAGGTAGTCTAGAATGACGTGTTAGGGGCCTGCTTTCAGCCTTAGCGTCTGTGAGAGCAGAGGGGAATCTCCAATTTCATCTTGGGAGTCTGCAGTGCTAGAAGGAGCCTGTGGGTGTGTGAGAGGGTGTCAGTACTGTGATGTGCCTGCTGGGTCCCATTATACTCCCATTGTACTCATGGTCCCATTATAGCCATTTATAAAACACCCAGATTTTCCTGGAAACCTATAGTTCCTGACTATTTATAGCTCCATTTATTTTGCTTTCTTTCCTTACCTCCCTTCCAGTGTACTGTTTGTTTATTTAAAAAAGATGTCATGTAATCTTTTCAGTGACATCTATGATAGGAAAGATCAAATGTAAGTTGTGAGGAATTTTTTTAATGAAATGAATGACTAGCTAAGGAAAATATATGCCCGAGAGTGATGTCATCCATGAGAATTCCATGCTCTTTTGTTTCCTGGGGACCTTCTGGGGATGATAGATCATCTAGCTCCAAGCATGGATCAAGTAGAGCAATGTCAAAATGATGTTACATGTGAAGGCCAAGAGCTAAGGCATTTCTGGAAGCAAGGATGACAGCTGCCTCTGTGCTTGACAGCTGTTCTCCAGATTGAGTGGAATGAGGCAAAACATCAAAGCCTTGGCAAAACTCATGTTAGTAAGTAGGACTATCGACACTTTGAGAGGGTGGCTTTAGTACCTGGCACACTGTCCATGGCTCACCAGTAACCATTTACTAAGGAAAGAATCCATGAAAAAGATTTGCTGCCATAGTATTAAGGTAGACATAAGGCATTGACTTTCTTAAAAAGAAATAATTACTGGGAAATAATTGAATGTTTATCTCTCTATAAAATAACACATGGCAAAAAATCTACTCTTCATGGTAACAACATTTGGAAATGTGGCCTTAGGGAAGTAAGCAGGAATCTTCTGAATTGGATTAGTGCCTTCAGAAGAGGAGGTGGTAGCCACTGCCATGTAAGTTGTTTCTCTCCCAGCTACTTCTATAGTTTGCTTCTTTCACCTCAGTGAAATCTATATGTCATGTTTTCTGTTCAGGTGAACATCCTGCATCGGGGGTATTCTTAAATAGAACCCTAATATGTAGAGTCATGCTATAGAAAGAACTGGAATGTCCAAGGGCTTCAGGAAACCACCCATGGATGACTCACCTCATGAGCAGTGGGTCTCTACCTTCCTAACACTGTGACCCTTTAATATAAAGTTCCCCATTTGTGGTGACCCCAAACCATGAAATTATTTCATTGCTGTTTCATAACTGTAATTTTGCTACTGTTATGAATTGTAATGTAAATAGCTGATATACAGGATATCTGATACATGACCCTCAAAAGGATAGTGACCCACATGTTGAGAACTGCTGCTCAAGCATTCTGTGAGTTTTAGTACATTTTGTTGCCAAAGTAGTAAGGTATTAGGATCCTCATGAGAGGAGTATTGAAAGGTGAGGCAGTGTTCTCAAGGACTCCAAGCATACACTCGAGAAGTGGGTGGATCTTGTCTGTCATAAGTTTGATGAGTCCTCTCACCTGGAAACATGTGCGTGTATACTTAACATTACTGGGTACATGCAGCATGTGGATCCAAGATACCTCCCATTTTACTTGTTTTGGAGCAGGAGCCATAACACCTGATCTTTGCAGCTGTTTCAGCTGGCCTGGCAGTGTTGGGTCTAGCCACATCTAGGCACATAACTCACTGCTCGTTTGCTCTATTCAACTTTAAAGGATTGCAAATACAGAGATATTGTTGATAGGCAGCAGCTTTCCTGGCTATATTCCAACCCTGTTCTGGAGACAGTGATGCCATGAATTCTGACATGGTTTGTAAAACTAACAAAATCCACAGAAGTTGGGTACAAGAATCACCCCAAAAGAAGATCATTCAGGCATCTGGCACCTGTTGTGTAGTCATGGCCTTGCTGATAGGAACAAGACATTGATCAAGCTACTTGTCTTCTGTGTCTCTCAGAGTTTGCTTCTGTGGGATGAAGGATTTGGTTATAGGGTATCAGATCCATGTGTTCTCAACCTCACTGCTGTGAGCATCTCTATCACCACCAGGTCAGACCGACTACTCTGAGTTATTGCTTTTGTCATATGTACATTTCTAACTGTTAGGTACAGGTACAGTAAAGTATTCATCAGAAGAAGCAAGCAACCTTTTCTCATGTTTTGGATACATACATATTAGTATAAACTTTAGTAAGAACAGGAAAATTAAAGAGCACTTAGCATGCCCATTGGTTAATGAAATTGTGTCATGCCTTTGCCTGATTTGAATTTTATATCAGTGAGGACAGTGAACAGATTCCTTCAGGGCACCACATAGGAGTGGAAGTGTGAGAGGCTTAGGCAGCAGGGAGCCTGGGTTGTGACTCTGGCTTCTCTGCTTACCAGCTCTCTGACCCCAGGCAATCAGCTTCCTTTCCTTGTAACTTCCCTAGTATTAATCCTTATTCGAAATCCACATTTAAATATACTCTTGAACTATGGCTTGGAGACTAGTCCTAGAATCAGTTAGTCTTCATCTTAATCTTCTGGGTAGCATCTGGGTCCTCAACATGTTTTAGATTCCTGTGTGTCTATTCACTGGTCATCAGAATTACCTGGGTATCTTCAAAACCCCACAGATGTTCTGGCCTTCCCAGGAATGAAATTCAATTGGTCTAAAGGTAGAGCTTAGATACCAGGGTATCTCCCCTAGATAACCTTCTGTGCAGTCTGGCTCAAGACTCATTTTTAGTTCTTGAATTCTGGTTTCTTTAAAAAGCACCAAAGTATTATAAGAATGTTTTCCTTTTAATCCTAGGTGTACTGGTATGAGGTTACTTCAGACTATCCGCAGCAGCTGACTGTGATTTGCCTTGTGCTCTAGAAGAGGCTTGTTTTTGCCAGCTGCAGATAGTTTCTACAGTTGTGTGATGTTTGGAACTCTGGGAACTTTTCAGAGGGTACATAAATACTAGGGCCCTGAAAGGAAGGGTTGATGGTTTTTGGTTGTTCAGGGGGGTTGGTTGCAGTTTATTAGTAGTTATGCTGAAAGAAGAAACAAAGGGGAAAAATTAAATTCAGGGGTCTCTATCTTTCTTTCATCTCTATTCTTCTCTCTCTTCTATCAAGTGATAGGAGTGAAGCTGGGAGGCTAAAGATTGGGAAAAAGAAGAACCCACAAAAAAGCAAATATGGACTACACTAATTGTTTTAGCCTTACCATGGCCAGGTGAAGTCACACAGTGGTCTCACATCAGGACTCAGGTGGGAGGGATGTATTGTCACTGGAGTCAGACTCAGTGCTTATATACTGAGATCTCTACTGTAGCTCCTGTGGAAAGGTCTGAATGAGTATTGAAGAGTACTCAACCTTTTCAAGAGTAACAATAAATGTAAATGTTCAAGCTTCATTTCAAAACAGAGTAGATCTGTCAGCACAAAACACAACACTTGGCCTCTCTAAGTACTACTCTATCATGCATGCTTTCTGCCTGCTCTTAACTTTGGTGATCAAAGCCTTCATACTCAAGCTACATCTATTAGAAAGAAAAACAAACAAAGAAATCTAGGACACAAAGCTGTTCAGTAAGTAAAATTACAACTCCCTTTCTTTTGAAAAAGAAGATGCATATGAGAGTTTTAGATAACTTTTTAAAACAATAATTTAAACAATAAATGCAACCTTTGAGTATCTTTAGCTTGATGAAGGAACTTGGGTATTTGATGGACAGGAAGGTGGGAGAGACACCTTTGGCATTTCCTAGATGCTTATTTGTATATTATGCAGTATTGTGTATTTATCCATGGACATGGCAAGCTGTGTTATCCAAGAAATGAGTATGCCATCCCTTCCCTTTGAATAGTTCCTGTTGCATGGTATATAAATTTGTGTCTTTAGTAATTTCTCATGTTTGCAAAATCCCCCTAAAAGTAGAAAAATTCTTTAAAACAAAACAAAAAAACACTCTGTATAAGCCTGAGATGCAAATATTTTAATAGAAAGTCACCAATCAACTTTCTTTATTAGGAAGAAAACCAAAGGATTTTGGTCATATCTGGAGCAACTCTAAAGCCGTTGACTATGCCACTAACTCTGGCTCACTTCCCCATATTTCTTCACAGCATCATCATAATTCTGGACCACTAGGCTGTGCTAGGTCATCTTAAAAGGTTTTCCCAATCCTTTTTTTTTTCTTTTGTGGAGGGCAGGGTCTTGTTATGAAGCCTATGGTGATCTAGAATTCACCTTGAACCCTTGATCCTCATCTCCCCTTCCTCTTTCTGAATAATCACTCCTTGCTTCTTAAGCCAGCCATATTACTTTGTGTGTTAGTATGAACAAAGGTTCTGCTGCATTACCCAGTGACTTCTGCTGATGCTGTGTACAACAGAATCGTTGGCTTCTTATATTCTGCAGGCATCATGGATAAAAATATCATCCCTGTCTTAGTTACTTTTCTATTGCTATGACATGACATCACAACCAAGGCAATTTCTAAAACAAAACATTTCATATCAGTCTCAGTGTTCCAGAGGGTTAGTCAGTGTGACCATCATGGTGTGGAACATGACAGGCAGGCATGGAATTTGGATAGTAGCTGAGAGCTTACTTCTGATCCACAAGCACCAGGCAGAGAGAGCAGTGGTGGTGGGCCTGTTCTTTTGAAACCATCAAAACCCATGCCAGTGACACACCTCCTCCAACAAGGTCACATCTTCTTGCCCTTCCCAAAACAGTCCTATCAACTAGGGATCAAACATTCAAATATATGAGCCCTGTGGAAGCCATTCTCATTCAAACTACCATTTTCTAGTCCCTATAGGTTTGCAGTCACACCATGGTGCATAATGCATTCAGTTTAACTTCAAGCATGCCAATAATCTTTCAGTCTCAACACTAAATCTAAATCTAAAGTCCAAAGTCTTTTCTGAGACCCAAGGCAGTCTCTTAATTGTAACCTTTCTTAAAATCAAGAGCAAAAAAGCAAATTAAATACTTCCAACATCCCATGGCACAGAATATACATTACCATGACTAAAGGGAAGAATAGGGCCACAGTGAAGAGATACTGGATGAAAACAAGACCAAAGCCAAGAAGGGCATGTTAAATAATCCCATGTTAAAGTCGTATGTCAAAGGGCGTATAAGGCTCCTTACACCTCCCATCCATTCTTTAATGACTGAAACACACTTTGCTCTCTTATTTTGGTTCCACTTCCTGTACACAGCAGTTATCCCATGGTTCTGGCATCTCCAATATCTTGGAGTTTCCAACAAAATCCAGGTTTCATCTTCAAGCTTCCTGCAGTAGCCTCTCTGGACTTCCATGCAGGGACACTGTAACATGCCTAACCTTAGCAGATTTCCTAAACTGACAAAGAAGATTCCACAGCCTTTTTACACTTGTTCTTTTCATAACTCTAAAGCCAGAACCACACAGCTGATGCTGCCTGCAGGAGATAGAATATACCCTCACTCCTTGAATTATATTTGCATATACTTTTCTTTATTGTTGCTCTTTAGGAACAGATAATTCCTTAGGCCTTTTCTTTTTACAAATTGCAGTATTAGCTTGGTGTGGGTCTTACCTTGATTACTCTCTTTATTCCATTTAACACCAGGCCTTTCTTTAAACTTCTCATTTCTTTGAGCATAAGACTTGGCTTCAACATTATATTCTCTGGTGCTCTTTTCCTTCACAAATATATATATTTGCTACTTTTTTTTCCCGTGCTTGTTCTTTTTCTTTGTAGATCCACATGAAAGTGATCAGTAGTAACTACCCAACAGAGTCAATATTAGGCTATCTTGAAATCTCGTCTGCCAGTGAAATTAGTTAATTTTTAACTTAGCTTTTTGAAGGTTTTTTTTTGTTTTGTTTTTTGTTTTTTTGTTTTTATTTTTTAGGATAAGGGCAGAAAGCAGCCACATTCTTTGCCAAAACATCACAAGAATAATCTTTGTCCAGTTGGTGATATTGTTCCCCTCTGAGACCTCATAACCAGGCTTCCTCCACAGCTCTCCACGTTGCTCTTAGCACTGTTATCTTCCAAGCTCCTGCTAAAGCTGCCTGTTAATCCTTGTTTACAGTGTTCAACTGATTTCCTAGTCCATCAGCCCTCCAAAAGCAGCATGGTCAGGCCTGACACAGCAGTGAACTACTCCCTGGTACTAACCTCTGCCTTACTTACTTTTCTATTGCTGCAATGAGACACTAGGACCACAGAAACTCATAAAAGGAAGCATTGAATTTGGGACTTAAAGTTCAAGAGGAGGATTTGACCAGGCCAACCCAGTCAGTCAACAGGTTCTCCAGTGCAGGAGTGAGGATTAAAAAGAAAAAAGATGATTAGACAACACTGTAGCATGACCCCAGCCAATTCTGAGACTGAAGGCGGGTTTATTTTTTCCCAATCTGCTTTTATACCATTTTAATTACAAGCAAGTATTTCGGTCAGTTCTAGGTTGAGGAACTAGCAATACAATAGATGCAAATAGTCAAGGGACAAGAAAGGCAATAAGCAAAGTCCTGTGATCTCTGTTCCTAAGGGCTTGTCAGGATGACCAAAATATCTGAGCCTACTTCTCTGTCCCAGTCCACAGTCATATTCATGCCTGAGGCTCACTTCTTTGTTCTAGCCTAAGATTTAGATTCCTGACTGAAATTATTTCTCTGTTTTAGCCTAAAATTAGATTCTTGCCTGAACTTCCCAGTCATGGCCCAATGTCAGATTCCTGCCTGAAGCCCATTTCCATGTCCTTGGCCAATGTCAGATTCCTGCCAAGTGGCCCCAAAGCTCTCCACAGGGAATCCAGAACCATCATGACAGGAAACATGACAGGTGGCAAAGAGGTGGGGTGAGAGAGAGAGAGAGCGAGAGAGAGAGCGAGAGAGAGAGAGAGAGGTCTGGGTCTGTTGTGGGCATTTGAAAGCTGAAAGCCCACCCCCATAACACACCAACAAAGCCACATTTCCTAATCCTTCCCAAAATGGTTCTACCAGTTAGGGGCCAAACATTCAAATATTTGAGTCTATGGGGTCCATTCTCATTCATACCACCATAGACCCTTCATAATTCTTAATTAGTTTCTATAGCATAAAATATGTCTCATAACAATGTGTTTTCATCTTTCTTTGGTCATTTGAGGGGAAGTTGAGACATTGTGACAGATTGAGCTGATTTCTTCTTTTGGTGTCCTTCATCTTCTATCCTACATACTTTTCCCAAATTAGTTTTTATTTTGGTCCTTCAGATTTCAAGTATATTCAATCTCTAGCTGTTTCCTCAATTTTTACAAATTCTCTGCTCATTGTTAATATATTCACATTTTGTAGGAAAAGTGCTTTCTTTTGGTATGGCCTTAAGCATGGGAATCTGGGGATTTCCCAGAGTGCCCCTGTGAGCTCTGAGTAGAGAAACGTGTGGATGAATGTTCCGGATTAAGTAATGAAGTGGAGCCTGAGCAGGGAATTAATTATCTTTTCCACTAGAGGGCGCATATCACCAAAATTTAAGGATCATTTCAAAGTATGTCTGCTTTAGAGACTTGTGGGTCAGTGATAAATACACTTCACAGCATTCGTTAGTGAGTGTATAAAAATACACTAGAAAATATTACGAACAGAAACATTTGTATGGCTACAACTCAACTCTAGTTGAAAACAAAGGTCAAAGTTTTGTTTTTGTTTTTGTTTTTTGAGACATGGGTAGCCCTGGCTGTCTTGTACTTGGCTCTGTAGACCATGCTTGCCTCAGACTCCCAGAGATCTACCTGCTTCTGCCTATGGAGTCCTCAGATTAAAGTTATGGGCCACTACTGCTGGGCAAGATCAAATCTTAAAACATGAGTTCCTGTGATTTTTCAGCTCTACAACCTAAAAATGTGTGTCAGCGTGCACACACTGCCTGCAGACACAGTAGAAGCTTGACTAGAAGTTATGCACCTTAGCTTACTTTGACAGCCACAAACAAATAGATTCTACATCCCTGTGTTGGTCAGAGAGACAGTATTGACTACTGAGGGGTTGGAAGAACCGGGCACAGGGTTGCTTTTTCCTCTTGTAAAATGAATTTATTTCCTTTGTCTTTTACATTTTGCCGTAGGAGGTCAGAACTAATTTAAACATAAATTCCCTGTAGTCATTGGCTCTTAATAAACCTGAGTAGTCCACTGTGACAAGGTTTTGCATGTAGATGCTGTAGTTTAGAACCTTTACAATTTCCTATGCAACCTATGAGTTTTGAGCTGAGATCTTGCATACATGTGGTGAAGATTCTTTCTTCTCTTTGCTCCCAAGCTCCCCACACCCTGGATTCTGGTAAGGAAGGTTGTTCTTTTAGCATAAGTGAGGTGTGGTTAAAGTATTCAAAACCTTTGGATTTGCTGAAGAATTTCTGGGAAGGGAAAAGGTAGGGGTGTGTTGTATTCCCTTCTATTCTTTAAGATCTTTTAAGAGAGGGCTGTTGCCTATGGGGCCCAGTTATTCAGGAGACTTGAATGCGGCACATGAAGCTGCCTTAGGTGCCCAGCCCAAATGTTGCTTGCCAGGGTTTTGAGAGAAATACCTTGTCTTCATTTACTTTACAACTGGCTGCTCAGAACTTTGCCTTTGATGGTATGTATGAAGGTTTGAATAAGAATAGTCACCATAGGCTCCTATACTCGAGTATTTGGACACTAGGGAGTGGCACTATTTGAAAGGATTAGAAGGATTATCAGGATTGGGTGGTGGTGGTGCATGCCTTTAATCCCGGCACTTGAGGAACAAATGATGAGGCAGGCAAATCTCTGTGAGTTTGAGGCCAGTCTATTCTACAGAGTTCCAGGAAAGCCAGGGCTACACACAGAAGTACTGTTTTGAAAAACAAACAGAGAAACGAACCCACAAACCAGAATGGTTAGGAGATATGACATAAGGTGTCTCTTCACCTTACTTATTGTAGTACAATAACTAAAATGGTACACAGAAGGTGCTGATTAAATGCATATTGAATTGTCACAGGGACAGGAAATGTTCAGACACAGTTTCCACTCCTCCTGATCAGGCTGCCTGCTGTCCTCCGACAACCAGGAGAAGGAAGATCAGCAAGGAATATTTTTATCTCCAAACTCTCAAAACCGTTTTCTGGGCCCACACAGAATCCTCAGTGTTAGAAAATGCCTACACGTTCAGCCCAGTTCTCTCTTCCCTGTCTGTCAGGGTGTCTCAGAATGTGCACTGGGAGAAGAAACTGTTTATCCTATCTCCAGGAACCTTAGTTAAGTTGATTTCATGCACTTTTAATTTTCTAGAAGCTAGTGTTGGTGCTGTGTCTCAGCTTCATCTTGAAATGGATCTCCCGCCCCAACCCTGTTTAATTTTTCAAAAACTGTCCAGAGCCTCACAGCTTTGAGGCAGGGTTTTCTTTACAGAGAGCCTTAACGGACTTCAAGTCCCTGTTTCTATCCTCCCTCAATTATCAGTCGGAAGAGTCAGGTGGATGGATGACAGATTTTTCCTCCAATAGCTCCCAGCTCTCAAAATCCAATTCTAATTCCATAATTTTCACTTCCCAACTCTAGTCAGCCACTAGGTCGCGCTGTGTGACAAGGGATCTGTAGATCTTGAACCCCCGGGAACCCAGGACTCGAAGGGAGAAGAGGTGGGAACAGAAGACAGGGAGAGAGAGGACAGGCTGATCCGGGAGATATGGACCACGGAGTAAGACCCACAGGAAGCAACTAGAGTCAATACATACAACCAGAGGTGCTTCAGTCAGCAAAAAAGCCCCACCGCCTTACTGCAAACTTAACAGATTCCAAGGGGAGTTAAGAAGTAAATGCACCATTGAAAGGCACTGGGTGTGTGTGTGGGGGGGGGGTTCAGTCATGTTTGTCCCTTTACTGTATGTACTTGGAGTCAAGCTTACAGGGCCCAGGAGACCAAACAATTCGGACTATAGGCTGCAAGGATTTGAATTGCCCCATGGCCCCTTGTGAATAAGCATGCTTGCATAAATTTGTGACTGTCTCCCTTTCCTCCTCTAGAATCATGAAATTTTGCACAAGGATTGTTTTTCTGAAGGCGAGAAGGGCTTTTGCAGCTGTTGGTTTGCTTCACTTTTTTTTTTTTTCAATTTACCCTCAGCCTTCCCGGCTAAGAATGACTAGAGCAAAAGAAGCCCCTACATGGGTGCTTGTCGCTAGCTGCTCTGGGCTGGTGATAATGCGTGTGTCCAGAGCCTTTTTCCATCCAGTCTTCAGGCTGCAGACTGAGCAAGAGAAAGACAGGGACAGACACTCTTCACTCCTGCAGCTCTCCCTTTCTAGATAGAGAGTGTCACTATGCTTGTGTGTGTGTGTGTGTGTGTGTGTGTGTGTGTGTGTGTATGTGTGTTCTATGGCAGATGTAGTTCTTCATCTGCACAGTGGGGTGCTGGGACCATGACCCTGGTTTGCCTTGTTGCCACCTTCCTTCACATGTCTGGAGACCATACTGGACCCTGTTCCCTACACATGCGTGTCCTGCTGAAGAGCAGGCTTGGAAGCTGAGGCCCCTTCTGGCTTGAAGAGGGGCTCACTGCTCCTGGAGTGGCTCTAAGCATCAAGGGGACCTGAAACATCAGCTGTGTCGCACGCGTTGGTATTTGCATCCTCCGGACGTGCTCACTCGCTGGCTGGAGGTCTAGTCAGATACCAGAACTGTGGAGACATGAGGGAAAAGCCTGTGTGGGCGCTTTGTGCAAGTTGCTCAGTGGCCTTTGAGTGGGCATGCTCCGAGAATGTGCAGAGGTGGCCATTCTAATCTCTCTCTCTCTCTCTCTCTCTCTCTCTCTCTCTCTCTCTCTCTCT
>NW_021619536.1:105675-130736 GCF_004785775.1 Grammomys surdaster | reverse complement strand
TCTCTCTCTCTCTCTCTCTCTCTCTCTCTCTCTCTCTCTCTCTCTCTTTTTCTTCCAGACTCCTCTCTTGCTCTGGTTAGCTCTGGGCAGAGGCAGCCTGTGCGTGGGGCAAGGCGCAAGAGGACAGGGAAAAAGCATGCGAAGAGTTTTGATCAGTCCCAACGCTAGCTATCGTGCCTAGAGGAGGGAAGGTCAAATCTGCGGAGGCAAGATCAAGCATGGAGGAAAGGCTTAAGTCAGGTGTGCTCTCAGCTTCTGTTATCAAGGGGCGGTTAACTCCAGAGTCCAGAGCTTTCTCCTTTTTTCCAGTACCCACTAGCCCGACTCTGCTGAGGCAACTTCTCTGGGCTCCAAGAGGCTGGAAATCTGTGGAACGAGTTCTGAGCTCTCAAACGCATGTAAGAATCAGTCTTCGAGCGCTTTTCGGATAACATCCTGTGACTACTGGATGCTTCCTCCCATGCGTCTTGTACAATTTGGCAACTTCAAGAGCCAGACTCCCACTGCATCCAAGGAGTGGAGTGCCGGGAATAGGGGAGCTGCAGAAAAAGCCTGTGTGCTGGCGGGAGTGTCCAGCTCCTATCCAGCCTTCTCAGTATCACCGGCGTGCGTGCGCGCCTTCCTGAGCTCCTCTTCGTCCTTTTCACCTCTAGGAATTTTTAAGGGAAGAGCTTCCTGAAGCCCCAACTTGGGCCAGCTTTTGTTCTCAAACTGACAAGAAATTTCTATGGCGAATAAAACTTGTTTTTGAGTGTCCTGTTGGAATGATCACCCAGGTTCCAATAACTTTCCTCTCTCTCCCTCCAGATTGAATGGAAGCCTCCCATCTCTATCCTGAAAAACTAGGTTAGACAGACAGGCCTGGGAAAGCCATCCTATCCCTGAGCCGGGAGCAGGCGGCTGTCGGAGGTTTCAAAGTCGCAGCTTGGAGACTGGGAAAGACAGAGGCCCGCCGCGTGCACAGACAGTTAGTTAATGGAAACCCTGTAAATCGGTTTTAAGTGCACCCAGGACAGAGAGGGAGGAAGGTGGAGGTGGGGACGGTGGTAGCTGGAGATGGCATGATGAGGGACAAAGGGGATACCCATCTCGCTGTTCTGAAACTAAGATCCGTTTTCCACTTTTCCATTGTTCTTAACTTAGAAAAACAAACGTATTAAAGAAACTCGTTGGGATAGGGAAACCCGAGCCCCCTAGCCCGCCCCAAGCGGAGGAGTCCGCGGCCTCCCTTGGCAGGGAACCCGGCTGCGGCTGTCCCCCTCTCTCCCTCCCTCCTCCCCGCCCCCGGAGGGGCATTGCTACTACGGCGATCGCCACCTCACGCCGAAGGAATGCTCGAAGTATGCACACGTTCCCAAAAGTAGACCTCCTTCACCGCCGAGGAGCATACATCACCCGTGGCAGCCTTCCACCTTCTCAGGCGTTTCGTAACCGAGTAAACCGAGAGCCGGGAACAGCCCTCTATTAAGTAGCCCGCGGCGCGGAGTCTCTTCCCAGTCCGCAAAGGCGGCCGCTGCAGACGCGTCCGCGGGCAGCTGCGTTCAGTCCCCCTGCCTCCGCACCGCAGGCTAGGCGCTGCTGCTGGGTGCTCCCGACGCCTTTTTCCACACCCGCGGCCGCCAGGTGCTCCTGGAGCGCAAAGCCCTCACAGGCCCAGGGATCCCACGCGCAAGCTGCTGGACGCCCGCTCCCTCTGTCACCTCCGGCTCAGGTCAGTCTTGCTTCTGTTCCCCACCCCATCCCCCACCTCTCATGGCCTTCCCCAAAGATAACTGAGTAAAGTTGCTTCTTGCTTGCACCTTAACCCGGAGCTGGCAGAATGCCCAGCAGGGGCCGGTTGGCTTTGGAAGCGATTGATCAGTGTGCCTGAGATAGATTCGTGGCACGGGATTTTTGCAGTTTCTTTGGAGTTTTGGAGGGAGAAGGAAAGGTGGCTTGTTCGCGTGCAAAGTAGGACTCAGTGTGTTCATCTGCAGGGGAATGTCCTCTATAGTCGCTGTCGCTTTCAGTGAAGTGCATGGGCTTCGTAGGTCGCTCTTTATAATCTGGCGGCTTTGCCAGGGGTGCCAGGCTTGCATCAGGGGCACAACGCACTGCAGGAAAACGAAGTGAAGTTCTGTACGCTCCGCGAAGAATTCCGTGGAGGGCCAGTGGAAAGCGCTCCAGCTTGGCGCGACTGGGCGCTAGTGGCATCTCCAAATGTTCCTGGGAAGCTGCCCTGGCTTCATCCTCAAATTGCTTTCAAAGGGCTGGTGGGTTAGGCTGACACTCACAGCTTCCAGACTTTCTTTTTGGGTTCCTCCTGAATGTATTGGGATTAAGTTTTACCCAGGGTCAGTCAGTGGGACCTTTGAGGAGGTTTCTCCTCCAATCTTGGAGTATAGAAATCAGAGTGTGTGGAGTCAGCGCATTTAAGAGCAGTGACAAATGGGACCTGTATCTGGCTTCCTGAGCCACCATCCCCTGACCAATTCGAATCTTTGACGTATACATTCCCTCAGCTTCAGGGTTGGAGTTTTCTAAAGAATATTGGGGTAGATTGGGGGCAGGGGCGAAGAAACAAGTCTAAATTCGTCCTTGGCTAGGTAGCCTTTATAGAAGACATAGGTGACGCCTGGAATCTAGATGGGCCCATGAAACATATGTGTGCCTGTGTGTGCGTTTGAAAAAATTTAACTTGAGAGAGTTAAGGAGTTGGCCTCTTCCAGCAAGGGTGGGGGAGGGGCGAGTTGTCCGAAAGGGACCAGTTCCCTTAGTGCCCCCACTCCTGGCAGTTGATTCATTTTCATTCATGAGGGGGAAGTGAGGGAAATCCTACTGCCACGTAAGGGCTACTGCTTTCAGACATCTATGTCTGAGAATGCTCAATGAAGTGTTGCTAAGCACTCCGATAAATGTTTTGGCTAAGAAGGAGACAGAAGCTTTTCTTTAAAACGTATACGAACAGAATTCTTGGCTGGCTGAGAAGGCAGAGTTTATTCATCAGATACCCCAAAGAGAAGTGATTCATTCTTGATGCTGAATCAGGAAGCCGATAGGTGGCGCACTAGACTAAAATAAACTCTTCCAAGACTCAAGGTTTTGTTCAACTTATTAACCCCCCCCCCCAAACTGCACACCGATTTTTGTGGGTAGGTTACCACCCTTTAACTTTTCGTGAGCACATCTGTCAACTGCATTCTAAATTATTATATCAACGTTATGGCCCAGTGACAACAACAATGGAGCAATTGTGCTTTTTTATCTTTAAATTTTTTCACTAATGTAGGAAAGGTTTTGAATGTTGTTAATTAGGGGGAAAAGACATTACTAAAATCCCTTAGACCCCAAAACTGTGCCAAAATTTTAATATTGGCTTCATAAAAAGGAGCTCTGGGCAATTTGGCTTGCCTGCTCATCAGACACGTAAAATGCAATTTACACTCAGATGAGGAAAGCTGCCTTAACCCTTGTGCCAATGATTTGGAAAGGCGTGGTTGGAGACTGTCAGTTTCTTTTTTCTCAAGGAGAGCCCAACCTTTGGCTTATTTTTGAATTCCCAAACACCAGAGCCCCTCCCCCCTCACATTTGTCTTGAGGCCTATGGTGTTGTCTTAAAGTAATGTGTATACCTCTGAATCTCACTCTGGTTTTGCATTTGGCCACAGGTACCTTTCCAGTACAGCTAATTGCTGGTAACTTTTGTTTCTAGGTTGGATCATAGAAATCCTAGGACAGTTCATTTTGCTGCTAAAACAGCTACTATGTGGTGGGAAAGTACAAAGGATAAGTAGGACTCTGCCATTCAGGAATTAATCTAGTTGCAAAATCAGGAAAAATTAAGAACCTTTTCGCCTCTGGGGCTTGTATTAGTTGTAATCTTCCAGCATTAAGAAATAGTTAAACACAAGGAAGAATTATTGAGGTTCGTAAAATTTAAAATGTTTGGAAAACAGACAATGGGTATTTTGCTTTTTCTACTACTTTCTCTCTTTTTATTATGCATTTTACAGTTGGTTCTCTCTTGTCTTTGGTAAAGGGTTTATCAGACGTGAAAACGACATGGTTATCAGAAGAATTAGGGTTCATTTGGACCTTCCGCATCCCTATGTAGTCCATTCCAGATCTTAAGGACTTACTTGCACATTTTTTAGTCAGGATAAGCTGAAGAAAATAGAATAAAAATGTTTTATTATTATTATTATTATTTTGCAAATTACCCTGGAACTACTAAAGCACAGTTACCTAAAGAGTTCAGCAGTTAGGAAGAAGCAGCCAAATGAAATCCCCAGCTGGAAGAGACATTTGGTTGAGTCAGGGATAAAATGACCTCTAAATTATCCATCACCTTGGCAGTATGAAGTCATGTATGGTCTGGTCAGGCCTTTACAGGGCACCAGGCAGCATTTTCCTGGGATACTTTCCTGGGGGAAGAGTATCCTCTTTAAGCTAGAATTTCCTACTAGTGCCCTGATTAATCCTATTGGAAGAACTTGACTTGCATGGTTCCACAATAGGTCCATTATGTGCTGGGCTGGGCCCTGTTGTTTTAAAGACGGATCTGGCTGGAATCTGGACCATGTTTAGGCTCCAGTCTAACCTTGTTCCTGACCTGCTCAGGGTGGGTTCTGATGGATCACTGCTTCCTCCTGCAGATCCCTTCATGAGGCTGTGAGCTTGAGGTACAAGCATGCAGACCAGGCTTTCCGGAGCGCTGGCCGCCCTGGGCGTGGCCCTACTCCTGTCTTCCATTGAGGCAGAAGGTAAAATGCTTTGCTTCTCCTATGGCAAGTGAAACTGCAGAATTCAAGAAAGGAAAAAAAAAATCTCCTGCTTCTGTTGCTTGGTCTGTTTTCTCTGCACTTCTCCGGTGCTTTCTCTTCTTCAGAGAAACGCCTGCCTTCTGAGGTGTGTCCATTTCTGAACTTTCAGGTCCAGCTCTTACATTCTGCTTCCCCTAGTCTGTACAGTGCTGTGTGGCTCCTTGCGCTTGTCTCTGCAGTGTGCTGTCCACACTGCCACCTACACTGCCGCCTTCTTTGTGGATCAGTTCCCTGGATAGGGCAACAGCTGTATCCAGCTATGTCAAGAGGATCTCGGACGTCTGGGCACCAGGAACCTCAGAATATGGACATCCTTTCAGGATCAGCAGCTGGTCACCTGGGTCAGGACTGTGACCTTGGTGACAACATGAAATAAAAGACTCCAACACTGCCAGCCCCGCGCGTCTGGTTTTCCTTTTTTTTTTTACCCCTCTTTTGAACAGGTTAGGGGAGACCAGTTGGGTAGGCAGAACTTCAGGCAAAGGAGCCAACCTTCAAACTGCCAGTAGCTTGAGGAGGTGGGTAGGTGGGTAGGTGGGTGGGTGAGTGGGTGGGGCGGGATGAGTGACAAGGTGAAACTGACCCCTAGGGGATGCTCACTCAATCTAGGGACTCTGCTGTTTGTGTTTGGTTCCAAGGTTTCTAAAACACAGGTCCCAGAACAAATCAGCTTGGGGGAGGGGTGGCTTGGCTCCTTGCCAGTGTTTCCAGCCTGGAGGCGGCTGGAATCCGGGCACCCCTTTGGCATGCTCTTGTCTTTGCCTGGCTCTGAAAGACCTGGCCGCTTCTGACCTCAGCATCTTGGCACTAGGTGGCCAGGGACTCCACAATGTGGCTCTCTAAAACAGCTCCTTGTACCCTGCCGTCTAGACAACGTTTGTTAGACTTTTAACCTAATTTTGTTTTGTTTGATGTACTTAGTGCTTTAATGTCTCAGTATTTATTGAGGAAGCCATTTCCATGTAATAATAATCTTACCCGCTCTTTCAATTATCATTCTGGACTTTGCAAACTAATCGTATTCCGCAAGATAAATGGATTAATTTTTAAAAAGCCCCTTTACCCTCTTCAATTAAAGAAATGCCTTTAATGAAGTTAGGGAGGAGATGTCTGTAGGCTCTGGAAATTCCAGGGTGGACTGTGTTGCCCCTAGAGGGGGTAGGTATGTTGGGTTGTTTCTGGACCATCCTGATTTTTTTTTTTTTAAGTGTCCTACTGGTACAGAGAGTTAATGTTAGGGAACCACAGTGGCTCCAGATGTATAGGACATCTCACATCCAAAGATGCTTGCTGGCCTGGCTTTCTTGATGAGTCTACTCTCACCGCCTCCTGAAGGAGTATTCTGATGAGGTGGCCTTTCAGTAATCCTTGCTGTGACGTCAGTTAGGAAGGAATTTTATTTGAGAAACTTCTGGAACCACTACTGAAGATGTTTTTAGATAAGTCACTGAAGTGGCCTGTTTATTGCTCATTAAGAAAATAGTTCTTTGAAAACAAAAGTTTTGAGAACCCTTAAGTATAGGGTTAGGTTGGTGATTAAGCTAAGTGGGAAACATCACTTAAGTGGTACTGACCAGCCAGCAAAATACAGTTAAAAAGGACATTATGCGATCGGCCTTTCTGATTAGCCCATATTTTATCTTTTAACTTTATGTTAATTTCCATATGGTTTTTCTCCTTTCTTTCTTTCTTAAGCTCGTGTCTCCTCCTCCTTTAGGCCAGCATATTTTAATAAAATTCATTTTTGGATTGCTTTCTAGTTTGGCAGTGTCAGACAGAAATATGAGTCACAAATGTAAGCCATATGTATAACTCAAACATTTCTAGTAGTCATATAAATAAAACAAAAGGGAACAGAGAAATTGATTTTAATGTAAAAGGTTTTAACACAATATTTTTGTTTCAACATGCAGTTGATAGACAAAACATCAGGGAGCACCTCTGCATTTCTGTGCTAAGGTTTGGAGCTGGGCATGTATGTTTTGCACTTGTAGCACATTTCGTTATGGACTGGCCACACTTTAAGTGCTTGACGGCCACGTGTTGCTGTTTGCTCCTTGCTGGGCAGCTCAGCCCTGGTGTTAACTACTAACTAAATGGCCCCAGGAGCCTGCAATAAAATTTGAGCCTAACAAAATTAGTGCCCAAAATCTTTCTGGAGATGTTGGGCTATGAAATAGATTTTTTTTCTCCTTGAAATCTTTCTGTGAGGGTATTTCAAAGCTTCAGCTTGCCCTTCTGTTTACAGTCTTCTGCTAGGGTACTTTGCTTTTATTTGCATGACTCATATATGTCTTAGTTCTATGGTTCCTGGATATTTTTATTTGCTTTATTTTTTTTATATGCTGGAAGCATAGTTTTTGATGTTAACTTAAATTATTTTAAAATTTACATTTTGCCTTTAAAAAAATCATAATAAAATTTCTACCATGCTTCCATTTGTATGATGAATTATATTACCATGCTAAGGTTACTGTGCCCTATAGAAGTAAATGCAAAGCTGATTTTTTGTTTTTTGGCCTTAAGTGGACATTAGTTTGCTAGTGCTTTGTATTGACCTAGATTGTGTGAGTTAGTCTGGGTTTGTGTATCATATGTTAATAGATTTTTAGAATAGTTAGCTTTGCATTAAATAGTTAATGATTATTGTTCCTTGAGAACTGGACACCTTTTTCCTTAATCTAGAGTTTGAGATGGACATAAAATTACTGAAATTCAGCTTTAATTTTTTAAGTATTATATATATGTAGGTACGTATATGTTATATATATGCATATGATATATATATATCCTCCCACAGTCCTTCCCTCATCCCTCTTCTCCTTCTTCTCTGAGCAGGTGGGGGTCCCCTTGGGTATCCCCCTACCCTGGTACATTAAGTCTCCGTGAGGTTAGGAGCATCCTCTCCAACTGAAGTCAGACATGGCAGCCCAGCAAAAAGAACATATCCCACATACAGGAACAGCTTTTGGGATAGTCCCTGCTCCATTTGTTTGGGACCCACATGAAAACCAAGCTGTACATCTGCTTTATATGTGCAGGGAGGCCTAGATCCAGCCTATGTATGTTGTTTGGTTGGTGGTTCAGACTCAGAAAGCCCCAAGGGTCCAGGTTAGTTACTCTGTTGGTCTTCCTGTGGAGTTCCTATCCCTTTAGGGCTGCAATCCTCCCTCCTGTTCTTCCATAAGAGTCCCCAAGCTCCATCCACTGTTTGGCTGTGGGTGTCTGCATCTGTCTGAATCAGCTGCTGGGTGGAGCTTCTCAGAGGACAGCTGTGGTAGAATCCGGTCTGAAAGCAGAGTATCATTAATAGTGTTAGAGGTTGGTGCTTGCCCATAGGATGGGTCTCAACTTGAGCTTATCCATTCTTTTAGTCTCTGCTCTATCTCCTGGATAAATTTTGGGTTGAAAGTTTTGTAGGTGGGTTGATGTCCCTGTCACTCCACTGGAGTTCCTGCTTGGCTACAGGAGGTGGCCTCTTCAGGTTCCATATCCCTAGTTCTGTGAGTCACAGCTAAGATCACTGCCACTGATTCTTGGACATCTCCCTTATCCCAGGTCTTTGTCTTGTCCTGGAGATGCTCCCTCCCTCCCTCTGCCCCACTGTCAGTTGCAGATTTCCATTCATTCTTATGGCCTTCTGGCCATTTCTCCTTATATTTTATAGTGCTGTTTCTAATATATGATGAAACATTCAAACCAGAGAACTTAGATGTTATCTATCCTGATTGTTTTATTTTCCAGATGAGGAAGTGAGAGTTCTTTGAGTTGATATTTTATTGTAGCTTTTAGATTTGCATTGTCTTAGCATATTGTATACATTGATTTATCCATCTGTCCACTCACCCATCCATTCATCTATCCATCCACCCATGCACTCATCCATCCATTCATCCATCTACCCACCCACTCATAAGTTTTCTAGTGTGCTTACTACATAGCACAGACAGGATCCAGAACCAGTGGACTAGTGCTGATTTTCCTTTGTACCCAGCAACCTGATCAACTTAATGAAAAAGCAAATTTTATAATGTGTACCAAGTAATTCGTTGCTTTTCTGAAATTTTAATTTTCAGTTGCTATTTTTTGGTATTTATAAATGCAAACAAAATAAATTTTGGTAGCACTAAATGCCCAATAATTAAATTAATGCCTATGAAATGTAACAAACTAACTACACTTTTCACATCCAAAGCTCCTACCACTGAGAAAATATCCTTTCCGGTGTTATTTCAAATATCAGAACAAAGGTCCTACTACTTTTTCAAGTTGATATTTTAATGTAGCTTTTATATTTATTTTGTCTGTAATATTATATTATATTCACCTATCCATCTATGCACTCACTCATCCATCCATCCATCCATCCATCCATCCAACCATCTATTTGCTTATTTCTGCCATTCTTGGATATAGACTTTTGCTGGCTTATTTTTCTTTAAGCCAAGCCAGACACACACATTTTAAAATTATTTGAACAAATGTATGAAGTTAATACATCAAATTCTATTTAAATCTATATTAGTGACATAGTGGTAAGCATAGCTGCCTTTCAAATTCTATCTGTATTTGAGCTGCAGATGTCAGCATGCTACATATATATTTTTGGGCAGCAAAGCATGTATATTCTTTTAATAATGACTTTTCAGAGAATGAAAAAGTACGTATGTACATATTAACAGGTAGTATAAATAAATGTCCTAAAATTTCTGATTGAAACATTTCTTCTGTTTACATTTAATCTAATGTGGCAGAAAACTGTACAGATTGCAAGATAAAATTATTGATACCCATGAGCTGTAATGACTTCATTTGAATTTCACTTGTAAAACAATGATTTCAAGGCCTATAATTAGGTTATTTTAAAGACAAAACCGGTAACAAGTAAAATGTCTGAATGTCTGCACATTTTACAGAAGACGTTGAAGACATTTCACATAGTATGATCATTTCTACCATGTTAATCCTGTAGCTTGTGTAACAGAAATCTCATCAGAATTCCACTTTGTTTTCACAATATTTTGATGCTAAAACATTATGTTTAAGTATAACATGAAATTACCAGTTATAATTACTCCAGGTTTCATTTTTTCATGATAAGAAGCCAGGTTTTATGAATCAGATCGTTATGTATAATTTCAATTATGTTACCCTTGGCTTGGCTATGGCAGTTTGCATTTGCAAACTATGTGTAGCTAGTTCGTGTTTGTACTATGGCAATATCAGCATTATTTTAGGGAACACCTTGACTCTGTGACAATGTGATGGTTGTGAATTGTTTTAAAGTAAAAAAAAAATCTCCCAAATCAATAAAAACACATATTCATATTGACTCAAATAGATGTGGGCCATACCTTCACACTTACTTCATTATTTTTATCATGAAAAAAAATCACAAAATGTATAAATAAATGACAGTCTTGAAATGTATATTTGGCAAAGATGAAATTTTAATTTTCAGAATTAACCAGAATGCAAACAGTGGAGTGGGTTCTGCTTTTCACACATTGCTAGGCCATTTTTCCTGCTTTCAAATCCCATGCACCACATCTGAGTTTCCATGAGCACCTTACAATCCTCTAAAATGTTCAAGACTTTTCCCCACAGTCATTTTTTCAGTCTATCTGGAATCCCGGTCACTTGGATATCAACAAGGTGGGCCGCTGCTGACCTTCAGCAGTTTTAACCTAATGTCCGCTCCTTCAGGTCAATTTCCAAGGTTGGTGGTACTATTTTTCCATGTACTGATTTTTTAAAAGCTGCTCAGGCCAGTCGTGTCTGCCTTTGCATTAAATTTGTCCTGAGCCATTGCTATCAGAACAATATTTTATAATGATATTCTTAATACCCATCGTTCTATTAACATCTGTTGCATGCTTGTTATATATACTAAGTGATGACTTCAGCTAAAACTTGCAATATGGTTTCAGACAGAAGAATGCTGAATGATTAAACTGTGCATGTAGATTAATAGTTCTAATCTCACTGCCTGTGTATGGATAGTAAGAAAGTAACATTCATTCTTCTAGTGTATCCAATAAAAATAAAGTCATCTCCTACAGTTGGAAGTGGCAATTTATTCAAGTAGATGTTTGCTTGATGAGTTTTGTTTCCTTTCAAAATGTGCTATGGATGTTAAAGATGAATCTAATCCCCATTAAATTCTGACTTGTGTCTCAGAGCTATAACTGCACTTCAATTGACTTTTCACAAAATTCGAAGAGGAGATGGGAACCTCTTAAAACAGAGGTAAACCTTCTCACTCACAATGAGTAATACCTGTAGGCTGAGACTAAGATATTTAAAGAACCAAATGGCTGAAAATCATCTACTGTATTGAACTTGCTTCAAGTGTAATGATTTTCAAAGCATCGACCATGCACTGACAGTGAGTCAGTACAATGCTGCATGAGGAGGCATGAACACTGTGTAGAGAATATCATTATAAAATATTTCAGGAATGTCTTTGTGTAATGACTATTGTACATGGAGGCTTTTGTTCATTGTGGGAAACTAAAAATGAGTCAACATTTCATTGACACGTGCATGATGCTATACAGTTTTGTATGTAAACTGTTCCTTTCTGTACTTCACAGTTGTTTCTGTCATTGAGTTTTTCAAGATTTTATGCAAGTCATGTCTTTCAGTGCTGATTCTTCTTTTCTATTTCCCTTCAAGTTCTGTAAATAATTTCCCACCACTATACATTTATGTTGTCTTTTCATAATTAACCATTGTCTTTTAAAGGGCCACACTGGCATTTTAACTTAAAAATGCTACTTCTAGTATGTACTGTGCCTACTATACTATAAAGGCAATGACCATGTTGGTTTACACCTTGGGAACCCAGCAAATTGGTGTAAACAGGCAGAATACAAGTTTATAAACATCTCTAGCACTGTTTATATACTCAGAAATTATTAACATCTCATTTTAATATTTTTCTTACTTTAATTTGAATATACATTTAAATGTATGTTTCCTAGTGAGACATATTTACTTTTTTAAATGATTTCTCTGTTCCATTCAAATACATTGTAAAAGCTTCTGCCAAAAACTGAGATGTATCAATCAACAATAACAAAGCAACAATGCAGAGATTGAACCCAAACCATCAGCGATTTTCTTTCTACGTTATACAAGAGTATGGTGTCACTGTTCTAAATTAACGTCTATGGTTGTAAGCAGGTTGTGATTTGGCATGCTTGTTCAAAGTGCACTCAGCATGTATTGAATTTCCTTAATTGTTATGTGAATTGTTTGCATATGTGGTTATTATTTGTGATTTAATTGTTCTTGTATCCAAACATGTTTCTATTCTGCTTGATCTTGCTGGTCATTCTTGAATGGCCTAGCAACTCAAGTATCAAGTGTTCTGTGCTGTCTTCTGTAATTTGTACACTTCCTGATGTTTTGTCATATCTTGTCAGCTTTTAATTTTTTTCTGATCCAACAAGATATCTTTTATATTTGTTGGAAACAAATTTATGCAAAGACAACTTTAGTAAGCTTTGCTCAACATAATTCTTCATTAATCATATTAGCCATTTCTGACACTGGAAAACACAACTGATCTCAACTCTCTTTTTGCAGTTGACCCACCTTCCAACTTGAATTTTAAAATTATAGATGAAAATACTGTTCACATGTCATGGGAGAAACCACTTGATCCAATTGTGGGTTACAGGATAACAGTGGATTCTACAACAGGTGAGTTCCAAGATGTTGAGGTTTTTGGACAGAGACATCAAGATCATATAGTCTGCCAAACCTCACATTTAACTGCAGGGAGGGCAAGAATGAGCAAGCCAGAGGGATTTGGTTGATGTTACCAGGTATTTGGTGGACTCAGAGCTACAGATTCTAATCCCAATATTTCTAGTAAACAAGGCAAAGCAAAACAAAACTTGTTTTGGATGTTCTACTGTATTACCTACAATGTTAATTTACTATGTTGCTTAAGTGTGGAGAACCAATGTCTAAAAACAGGTGGGAAAGTAACCATTTGCATTGGCTAAATGATAAGAAGTCTTCATTGGTTGGCAGTGAACAAGGATATTGCCATTATTGCTAACCCTAGAGCTTACTTATCTCTTGGCCTTTTAGAATACCAGGAGTTTAAAATGCTTTCTCATCAGGGAGATTTAAAAAAATAAAAAGACAGTATGGCCAAAGAACTGAAGAAAGAGTAAAAATGTCACCCTTTCCTGTTTCTCTCTAAGTACATTTGGTTAATGGCTTCATTTATTCTAAAGAATATTCTAAAACAACCCAAATAGGATCCATACAGTTTCTAGATACTGGGAATATTGACTTTCAATGTCCAAAATGAGCACCACAGGATCCAGTATCCTCGTGTCCTACAGTGCTCCAGTTATTGTATGTGGCTCACATAGAAACTAGGAGCATTTTTTAGAGTCTTGCTATATATGCTACCTTTCTTAATTATTCCTTGTGAAATATTTAATATAATTCACACACACACACACACACACACACATATATATAATCATATATATGTTATATAATATAAGTATTAACAAGAATGCAGTCCCTAGGAGTTATCATGTTTTCTGATTGAATTAAGAGTTAAAAGAATCTAGATGGAAGTATGCTATCATTATGTAAGTAAATACTTAATATATGATATCTTGAAACATGTGATACCCAATTCAGTCAATTCAGAGGACTATTGGTATTAATTAGTGCATGGCCCACATTTGAATGTGTCTTTTTTCTTTCTGTTCTCCTCTAATTTATAATTAAAAATTAAATTACCTCTTACTTGTATCTTATTTTTAGCATTTTTTATTATGTCCTGATGTCATAAAAATGATGATATGTTTTTGGTCTGATAGTCTGACATACCTTTAACTTAGAAGAATTTCAAGCCTTTTAAGCTTTGAGTGTGATTGTCAGATAAAGGCAATACCATTGCAAATATTAGTTTTCTAAAAATGCAAGTCCTTATTTTTAGAAGACTGTTTAAAAAAACCCTCTTGGATGTCTTGAAAAAAATGCATATGGTAAAAGTTTCAGTTTTGGAGTACATTTAGACTTCTTTGTAATATCTTATTTTAAGAAAAGTTTATGTTGTATTCATTTTTTTCTTTTTGTGTTTTCAGATGGGCCTACTAAAGAATTTACTCTTGCAGCTAGTACCTCTGAAACTCTATTATCAGACCTTATCCCTGAAACAGAGTATGTGGTGACTATAACTTCCTATGATGAAGTAGAAGAAAGCGTGCCAGTTATAGGTCAACTAACAAGTAAGAACACATACAATTTTAAGTACTTTAATTATCTTTCTGTCATTTTTGTTTTTAAATTTGAAGTACTTTTTGTATATTTTAAATTAAAATACGATTATGTCACTTCCTTCCCTCTATCCCTCCAGAATCCCTCCTCACCTCCAGAAGCCCCCTCTCTCCAACTCCTTCCATGTCCTCCCCACTTTCAAATCGATAGCCTCTTTTCTTTGATTATTACTGTTACATAGATATATGTATTTTGCAGACAGTTTTCCAGCTTCAGGTTTAATCTCCTATTATATAGGTAGCATATAAGCATCACTTCCTACAATTCTAGTTATTAGCGGTTATGAACAATTCATTTATGCCTTTAACCTTGGTCTCAAGGAGTAGCACAATAATGTAAAAATTCGTTTGAAGTATCTCTAACATTTCATTAAAATAATTCATTTGTAAGGAAATCATTGTTTGGCACTTTGACCAGCCGGGCAAGACCAAACATTTGCAACACAATATTAAAAAACAATGTATGTTTTATGTTCTTACCATATATATTTTTTCTTTTTTCTTTTTCCCATAATTTCTTTTGTTAATGATGGGCCTTTGACTCAGTTCAAACAGGTGGTACAACAAAGCCAGCGGGGAAGAAACCTGGAAAAACAGAGATACAAAGTGAGTTTCTTTCTATAGTTTTGCTTGGATCTGTAGAAGTTACATGTACAGTGTAGAAGATGCTCTAATTATAGACAAAGCTTGATGATCCTCCCTATATTAACAGCTATAAGCTTTCTCTAGAAGGAGTATAGATAACAGAGAGACCTTCAGCCAATATTTCCTCCTACTACAAATGAATAGCAATAGATGGTACTTACAGATACATGGGAGAAGACTGAGGGGGTCTTAGTGCTTGAAGCATCTCAAGTCCCATGAAATACATGCTAAGTCTACTTGCATATTGAGCTCATCTCTGGGATATTTCTGTTACCTTGACTGATGACGTCAGCTTTCCCAATCTTCCCAGAGTCCCTACAGCCCATCTCTAAGGACTTGGTGAACACATAACCAGATGAAAAGCACTTTTATTTATTTCGGCTGTAAGGCTCTTCACCTCCTTTGTCTGACACTGCTTTGTGTAGCTTGCTAGAGTGAACTCCCAAGGAATTTCTTGGACTTCTGATTTTGCCACTTTGTAAGTTGGATTTATGATCCAGACTGACCATAAAAACATTATAAGCACAAAGGCCTCTTTCTCTGGAAAATTTCCCTCTAGATCACTGTTTATCCTTCCCTCAGATGTCCAATAATCTAAAATGAAGTTTCTCTTATGCAGTTATATTAATATTTTCTCCAAACTATCAATATTTATTCTAAATCAAAATATTCTGCCAGATACAGTTTTTAATAGACCCTAATTACCCTATTAAACAGCATATAATTGTCTTGCACAATTTTCCAGGACCTTTTTCTGCTCCTCTTTGCCAAATACTTTCTTATTATCTACCAACTAACTTCAAGGATAAAAACATCTTCAGAAATTCAATCAATGTTGCCTTGCAAATACAGATTTTCATGAAAACCAGCTTGCCTCTTTGACCACAGAAGAAGGGAACATAATGTGTGGTCATGAAAGCCCATTGCATTCTAATCCCTTAAGGATGCCAGATGGACATTTGAGCTTTTGACTTAGCAGTATTTCCTCTTTGTGTTTAGTAATGGAGATTTTAGTTGTCAAATTTGAGTACATAGATAGCAAAGACAAGATATTTTGACTACTTTGCATGACGGTATGCATAGACTACCTCGACATTTATAGCTTAGACATTTATATTGGAAAATATGACAGACTATTAAAACATTTTCTCTGCTGTTCAACCCAGACACATCTGCCTGAAGAACACAGATTGCATTTATCTTTTGATAAATAACAAGTGTGCGCCAGGGGTGGGGGAGAGGACTCTGTTGATATTTCTTTTGTGTGTCTCCCAGATGTTTTATGTAATCTTCATTTGGGGAAAACTAAAGGTATGATTCAGAAAAACAGGTTGCCACTGCATGTGCTCTGACTGTAGGATCCTGGGCAGTGTATCACATGTCTAGTCATTTCTTTGCATAGAATATCGTACATAGCAATTTAAAGACATCCAATCCCATACATGGATCATGATAAGTGCACCAAAATTACTTCAGTGTGCTTTTAAGATTGTATATTCTTTTAAGCATTTAGATGGAAAACAATGGGTCAGATGTATTCTAATGAAGATTTTTCCAATGTCAGGCTGTCTTTTTTAAAGGTGGACTGATCTAATCACTTAAAACTGTGTCAAATACATTTCAGAGTGCTCTGTCAGTGCCTGGACCGACTTAGTGTTTCTTGTGGATGGCTCCTGGAGTGTGGGAAGAAATAATTTCAAGTACATTTTAGACTTCATTGTTGCTCTTGTGTCTGCCTTTGACATTGGGGAGGAGAAGACAAGGGTTGGAGTTGTTCAGTACAGCTCAGATACCAGGACTGAATTTAACTTAAATCAGTATTACAGAAGAGAAGACCTACTTGCTGCAATTAAAAAAATACCATACAAAGGTGGCAACACAATGACAGGTATGTCTTAGAGATTATATTATTGTTTAAAATAAACAAAGTGTCTATTTTGAAAAGAAATTTAAGAAATTGGTTATATAGTAAGCACTTTTGGAATTAATCTCTTAGTCTTTAACTTTGGCAAAATAGAGTAAATGAACATATTTCTTTTTTCCTTCAGGGGATGCCATTGATTACTTAGTTAAAAACACTTTCACTGAATCTGCTGGATCAAGAGCTGGCTTTCCTAAAGTGGCAATTATTATCACGGATGGCAAGTCTCAGGATGAAGTAGAAATTCCAGCACGGGAACTTCGGAATATTGGAGTTGAAGTTTTCTCTCTGGGTAGGTTAAGTCTGACTGGCCATTTTATTTCCTGCTCTCCCTCAGTACACTTGATGCTTAAGAAGATAAAGGTTAATTTCTTAGGGAAGGATGCCGTCAAAAGTGCTTACTGCATTTTATAGGAAAGTATTTTGCCAAATTGTCTTTGAGTAAAACTTCTGCTTATCTATTTCCTCACAAAACTCTCTGAGCATATGGATTAAGTGAGCTGATATTCACATGCTTTGCCAGGTCTCTACTTTTCAAAGAACACTCTGCCAGTGATTCTAATAAAGATTCTCCTTGTGTTGTCATTAAGTGGATTTTATGCATTTTCTGCATTACACAATACTTGAACTATTCACAGGTCTACAGCTCATTCAGCACTTTGTAATAAAAAAATATTTACAGATGGCAGAGACAAGGGATGGCATAGTTAGAATGGAGGCTCTCTCCATTAACCATTTGTTTTTCTCTTTGGCTGGCCACATTTTGTGAAATAAAAAAATCCTTTGTCATTGAACATTTGTTTTTTCATCTACTATTATCTATATTTATTATCTATCCACCTACCTACTTGCCTATCATCTATCAGTCTACCTACATACCTACTGTCTATCTATCTATCTATCTATCTATCTATCTATCTATCTATCATCTATCTATCCATCATCTATCTATCTATCATCTATCTATCTATCTATCTATCTATCTATCTATCTATCTATCATCTATCATCTATTTGAGGTGGAGGTTTCAGTATATAGGTCTGGCTAGCCTTGAACTCACAGAAATCTTCAAGCTTCTGCCTCCCAAGTGCCAGGATTAAAGACATGTGCCAAAGCAACTCTGGATTTTGAATTTAAAAGGGTTAAAATATCTTCAGTTTTACAAGACTAAGAAATGCTGCAAAAAGATTCTTGCAGTTGGTATGTTTCCCATTTTATCATATTCCTATCCTTTTGTTTTTAAGGCATTAAAGCTGCAGATGCAAAAGAACTAAAACAAATTGCGTCCACACCTTCCCTGAACCATGTGTTCAATGTGGCCAATTTTGATGCAATTGTGGACATCCAGAATGAGATAATATCCCAGGTGTGTTCAGGAGTTGATGAGCAACTTGGTGAGCTGGTCAGTGGAGAAGAAGGTGAGTGCTTGTTTCTTGAGAGGGGATATATGTGCTAGCACTTTCTGACAGTGGCTCCTGCTTTGCAGGTATTCTAGAATAGACATATATTAACCATGTCCTCCAGTGATTGACTGGTGTCTGAACTCAACTTGCTAATACTTTGGTATTATTTTCTCCCTCTGTTGGAAGATTTGACAAAATATTTATTTTTCTGTGAAGTTTCTGAACATTTTTTGGGGGAGAGGAAGTTTTGATTAGACACAGTTTATTTAATATCTTAACTTTAATTTAAAAATTAAAATATGACATAGTTTTCTCCTCTTTTCTTCCTCCAAGCCACTCCATGTGCCTCTTTGCTTCTCTTCAAGTTAATGGATTACTTTTGTTCATTATTGTTACATATATATTTGTGTGTCTGTGTGTAAATGAATAAATATATAAATACAACCTGCTGAATCTGTTTAGTGTTACGTGCATGTATATAATTTCAAGGATCCACTTGGTATTGGATAAACATCAGAGTGTTCCTCTCTGGGAAAATCCATTTCTTCCACTCTCAACATTCCTTAGTTGCCTATAGTTCTTGGTCCAGGAGTGGGGCCTCATGAGATTCCTCCATTGATCAGACTTTTATAAAAGGTCTTTTGGTATATATTGTCTATCCATAATCAGGCTTTTCTGGTAGTTGATTTTATTATTTTATACTCAGACTTATAAACAGTTGCAGATTTCAGACTATTATTTTTAGCATTCTAGAACATAAGTGAGTGACAACATTGCTTCTACCAGCTCCTTTCCATTACCACATGCTCCCTGTGTTCAAATCCTAGGCATCTTTCAAAGATTGGTTAGTTTGATACTCCTACATCTGGAAAGCTTTCCATTTCTATCAGTTACCACTTCTAAGTACATAGAGGAGAGAAGACGTATTTCAAAAAGATATTTTACAAGTATCCATTTGAACACCGAAAGCTGTGGTATTTCTCCATGATTGTCTTCACCCCACTCCAGGAATTGACAAATGGTTGAGTGTAGCTTGCACATGGTTCCATCTTTAATCATATTTTCATAAGTTCCTTGGCTTTACTTATCCCAGGACTTCTCAATGTTTCATAGGCTCTGCATCCTTTCTGTTTCTCTAGGTCTAACGGCTAATTTTTCCTTACCCTGTGTCTGTATTATCATAAAATCTATATGCCCACTTCCACTTTACTTGGACTATCTCTCTTTACTTTAAACAGGTTAATTATTAGTGGAATGCAGTTTTGTGAGTGCCAAGATCAGCCAAGGCTTTTGTTGTGCCTATATTTGAATTTTCCTGCATGGGTAGTGGTGACCACATCACAGCTGTGAACTATCTTTCTTCAGGGCCTGTATTGAGTAAATCATCAGTGTTCTGAATAGCTAAGTAAACATCTATACTGGGACATGAAAATAAAGACAAGGAGTGAAATGCCAAATTCAAAATGAAAATTTTGGATTCAGAGAAGGATTAAACATTAAATATACTCTCATTAATTTATTCCAAAAATGTCTTCGCCCCACAAAACTTTTCAGCATAGTAACTAAAATCCTGGCAATAGGGCTCATACAGATGGAAGTAGGGAGAAAGGGTATCAGCCAACCCTTTTTGATACAGACGTTGTCAACTTGAATAAGAAGAATTGAAGGATCAAATGTAAAACCTAATAGAGTTGTACTTCATTATTAATCACGACATGCTTCTTCTTTTTCTTCTCCTTTTTCTTTTTTAGTCATCGAGCCTCCTTCAAATCTTGTAGTCACAGAACTCTCATCAAAATACGTTAGATTGAGCTGGGATCCATCCCCCAGTGCTGTGACCGGCTATAAGATCCTCCTCACACCAATGGCAGCGGGAAGCCGACATCACGCTTTAAGTGTGGGGCCCCAGACGACCACACTCAATGTTCGTGACCTTTCAGCTGACACAGAATACCAGATCAGCGTTTTTGCCATGAAGGGCCTGACATCCAGTGAGCCCATTTCAGTCATGGAGAAGACGCAGCCAATGAAGGTTCAAGTGGGTAAGGTAGCCATTTTATTGCTATGCTTGTACTACCACACCATGGTCTACTAGTTGAGACTTCGTTTTAAACATAGTATTTGCAGTATTTTTCCCTCCATTTTCTCCCCAGTGGGGTTTTCCTGGAACTGGCCTAGACTGGCTGGCTAACAAGCCCCAGGATCTGCCTGTCTCCAATGTCCTCAGCACAGCATTACAGATGCACTTGGTTCTATGTGAGCGCTGACTATCCAAAGTGAGGTTCTCATGCTTGCTCAGGAAGTACTTTACCCACTGAGCTGTCTCTCCAGCCTTGTAGCAGTTTTCAAAAAGAAGTAGACTTACAAAGAAAGTGAGATATCTAGAGATATTTTAATTTTCTTATATTTTAATTTTATTTGTTTATGTTTAATGGATTTTCTTTCTCTTCACAGAATGTTCACGTGGTGTGGATATAAAAGCCGACATCGTGTTTTTGGTTGATGGGTCCTATAGCATCGGGATTGCAAACTTTGTTAAAGTTAGAGCCTTTTTAGAAGTTCTTGCAAAAAGTTTTGAGATTTCTCCAAACAGGGTGCAGATAAGCCTTGTCCAGTACAGCAGAGACCCTCACACCGAGTTCACATTGAAGGAGTTCAACAGAGTTGAAGATATAATCAAAGCAATAAACACCTTCCCGTACAGGGGAGGATCCACAAACACAGGCAAAGCAATGACTTATGTCAGAGAGAAAATATTTGTGCCTAACAAAGGCTCCAGAAGCAATGTACCGAAGGTGATGATTCTCATCACAGATGGGAAGTCGTCAGATGCTTTCAGAGACCCTGCTATAAAACTCAGGAACTCGGATGTGGAGATCTTTGCAGTTGGTGTAAAGGATGCTGTGCGCTCGGAACTGGAAGCCATTGCCTCTCCTCCTTCTGAGACCCATGTGTTCACAGTGGAGGATTTTGATGCCTTTCAGAGGATATCGTTTGAACTCACACAGTCTATCTGTCTTAGAATTGAGCAAGAGTTGGCAGCTATAAAGAAGAAAGGTTGGTAGAGCCTCCAAGTTCTAAAACCGTGGGTAGGGTTCTTCTTTGATTCACTGGGTACAAGGAAACTTCCAACTGCTATTGAAAACCATGGGACTTAGTGTACTTGGGTCTGACACATAACTTTCTCTTGGGTATGCATACCATTCTATTATTGGTGAAAAAATTGCTTACCCAAAGTGAGATTTCCTCCTTTAGATCCTCAAGGAAGTCTAGGACCCAGCTTCATCCACACCTATTTGTCATAGCCTAAACCAGTCTTGGAACTTTGAATTCTTTTTGTGTATTCTTTCACTTGGTTGTTTTTGGGGCATGCTACCTCACATCCAGAATTCTCTATTCTTTCTTCTCAATTTGTCTAAATTGTGCTTTCCAATGCTTGCTTAAAAATATCACCCCCTTCTATAAACCCTCAAGTTTTCTAGTACATTTGTGTCATTTACACATTTAGCTCTTTTTGTTAGTAAGTTTATTCTTTCACATCTGTCCTATTTGTAAATCCTCAGAGGATAACGTGCATCAAGCATCCTCTCTGCTCATGATCAGTTTAATGCATATTTAATGCATGATCAGTTTAATAAGTATTGTAAAAAAAAACCCTCCATTCTTTTGTACATGTGTGTATCATGGTGGGCACACACACACATGCCATGGTGTGTGTGTGTGTGTGTGAGTGACCTCTGGTATCTTTGACTTCCACCTTGTCTGAGGCAGTCTTTTGTTGTGTTCTCCTGTGATCTCAGGCTGAATTTACTTGCCTCGAAGTCCCTTTTCTTGCGGTAGAAGCCCTGGGATAACAGAAGAACTCCACTACATGCAACTTTATATGGATTTGGGGAGGTCAAATTACTTCCTTATACTTGCATGACAAATGCTTTCCCAATTGAGGCCCCTTTCTGGTTACTATAATTATTAATTTGCCAGAAAATTCCTTAGTTTTACCCTGAAATATCTGTCTACCTGTCACTAAGGGGTAATATTCAAGTACAAGGATGAATGAGAAAATTGTTATGGTTCATTTAAAATCTGCCACTATCTAAATATACACTTGTGGGGAAATGTTTATTAATGGTTCGTCTTGAGAAACTCAGCATTCAAGTTCATTTTAATTTGTTACTTTCTTTATATAATACAATTATTGTTATGGATAGTCAAGGAAAATGATCAGGACTTCATTTTGAGAGGGAAGCCATTTCTCAATGGTCATGTGCATGGGTCTCAAAGACTGCTCCTGAATGAATATCAACAATTTCAAAAGCACAGAGTCAAGAGATCTATTTTTATAGACATTTCATAGATTTAAAAATTTAAATTCTTTCTTTTTTTTTCTTTTAAACAGCCTATGTGCCACCAAAGGATCTGAGGTTTACTCAGGTAACTGCTAACAGTTTCAAAGCTGAATGGTCTCCAGCTGGAGACAATGTCTTTTCGTATCACGTTACGTACAAGGATGCTAATGGTGATGATGAGGTCACAGTGGTGGAGCCAGCCTCCAGCACCAGTGTTGTTCTCAACAACTTGAGACCAGAGACCCTGTACTTGGTGAATGTGACCGCAGAGTATGAGGATGGCTTCAGTATTCCTGTATCTGGGGAGGAGACCACAGCGGAAGGTATAGGAGGGGTTCTCCTATGTTGTTTCAAAACTTTGCAATTAGTCAGAGAGCAATGTTATAGCATGAATAAAGCACTTGCTTTTAGTACATGTTTTTAAAATGAAAAACAAAACCCCTTTCAGCCATCTCAGCCATCTTTATGTGCACAGCCCAGTTGCATGGAGTATATTGACCTCATACAGCCATCGTTACCATCATCCATGTGTAGACTGAGCAAAGCCAGAACCTGTAGCCAGAGCCGTTCTCCACTTCCCAGGTCCCCTGCTTATGGACTATCATCCTATCTTCTGTTTCTTTGAATTTGATTATTTTAAGCCTATATACAATGGGATCATGTGATATTTTTCCTCTATGTGACTTCTTTCACTTTGTCTAGTTCCTTATCCATGTTACATGTTTATTATTTATTTATTTATTTATTGACTCAGGATCTCACTATGTAGCTCTGGCTGACCTTTAATTTGGTATGTAAACCATGCTAGCCTTGAACATACAGAGGTCTGCCTGTCTTTGACTCCTGAGTACTGCAGTTGAAGGGTTGTGCCGCTATACTTGGGCAGAATTTCATTTTTTCAAAGGATGACTAATATCTCATTGTATGAATACATCATGCTCTGTTTACTCATCGACTCAGGTTGTTCTGCTTTTAGCTATTGTGAATAACGCTGCTGGGACTTGAGTGAAATAATTCTAGTGTTTGAGATGTGTTCCCTTTACTGACTAGAGCTGAATACCTTTTGGCCTAATTAATTTTATTTGGCATTTAATATGGCTAAGAAAGAAATTAAGACAAGTACTCTTAACACAGAAACAGTGATAAATTACAAGGGATGTAGATTCTCTTCTTTATTTTGCCTGAGTACAGGGAAGAAACCCAAAGGGGCATCATGAGAATTTAATATGTATAAAGAAGCACTTGAAGATAGAGCCAGCACACACTGCATACCTTATTAATAAAATTAGGGAATCTTCATCTCTAAAACATTTTTCAAAGAAGATTAATAGTTTCCTTTTGTACATGATATAGGTATAATTCTAGCTACAGGCCAACTAAAGTACCTAAATCCATTTATTTTTATGGTTCTATAACTTAGATCATCTTCATACTTAAGATATTTCTGCCTTTTTGTTGATTGCTTTCAATGCCTACTGAAGCTCAAGAAGAAAGACAAGTCTGAAAGTCTGTAGAAACTAAATGTAAAGCAGTCTGCCTAGCTGGTGAATTTTATCCTTCTATTTACTTCTAATATTCTTTGGTACAAATAGACACCATATTTGTACTGACTGCTTCACATTCTCCCAGAACGCTAAGGTTTGAGGGGCTGGATGCTGGACAGCTTTATTTCAGTCTTTTCTTGAAACAGAAGAGAGAAAGTTTGCTGTAGCAAGAAGACGGCACAGGAGACAACTGTACTATTAGTCACTTTAGGGCACTAACGTTGAGATTAAACATTTTCTCAATCAAACTTTTAAAGTTGTATTTTCTGTACTTATTTTTATTTTCATTCTTTTAATTGGCTGAAAAACTACATTGCTTACAAATATATTAACATTATTTGCTTCTGGCTATGAGGAACTGGTTTTCTCTTTAATATTGCTTATAGAGTTCTTTTTATTACAGTTTTTTCATAAAAATAAACTGTAGAAATAAACAATACATTCTCACCCCCCCTCCCCCAGTCACCACCTACCACCATCAAAGCAACAACTGAGGAGGAGGAGGGAAAGGAAGAGGAGGAGGAGAGAAAGGGGGAAGGGGGGAGGATGGAGTTTTGAGTTGAGGTCAATACTCAAACTCTTTAGATGCTGGGCCACCACAAAAGAGCTTGATGACTGACAGACCTACTGTTTTTCATGAAATTGTAGCATCTAAAGTTTTTTTTGTAAACAGTCAAGTTTTAACACTTAACATCTTAATTAAGCTGGTGCTTTTTGAGCTCTTACTAGGTATCATGTGCTGTATTAAATGCTTCTCATGGATTATCTTATTTAGGTACTTCAATAATCTAAGTAGTCATGTTTAACTGCTGAACAGCTGTGGCACAAATTATATACCCATTAAGCTTCAGGGCCAGGATTCGCAGCCATTAGTCATTCTGCTTCATTTGTTTTGACTAATTTGGTCTTTTTTTCTTGACATACCTAATGAATCATGGATAATGGTTGCCAAATACAACTTTCTTCTCTTTCTTTGGTTTTTCTCTCTCTCTCTTCCTTCCTTCCTTCCTTCCTTCCTTCCTTCCTTCCTTTTTCTTTCTTTCTTTCTTCTTTCCTTCCTTCCTCCCTCCCCCCTCCCTCCCC
>NW_021619536.1:80686-105275 GCF_004785775.1 Grammomys surdaster | reverse complement strand
TTTCTTTCTTTCTTTCTTTCTTTCTTTCCTTTCCCTTCTTTCCTTTCATCCTTCTATCATTCCTTTCATTTTTTGTGGGGGTGTCAAGGTCTCACAATTTAGACCTGGCTGGCCTGGAACTGGCTGTGTATACCAAGCTGGCCTTTAGCCAACAGAGATCCACCTGCCTCTGCCTTCTCGGTGCTATGATTAAGGTATACATCATCACTCCCCAAATATTTGTTTATTGCTGGCTTTATTTTAATTTCTTTTCTTTTCTATCTGGAGTGATCTATTGATGTGTTGAATTTTTCTTTTAAAAACTTGATTTATTTGTTTTAGTTTTATGTGTTTGCAGTTCCCCCAGAGGCTGGGAAAGGGTGTCTAATAACCTTAAAACTGGGAAGAACAGCTGGTTGTGAGCTGCAGGGAGGGTGGTGGGAACCAACCTAGATCCTCTGGAAGAGCAACCCTACTTTCAACCACACAGCAACCTCTCCAGTTCCATGATATGTTGAAACTTTAAGTAAACTTCTAATTCTGCTTGTCACCTGCATGTAGCCACATTTCACTACAGCATCACTCCAGTGAACTAAGGATAAGTTCACCTTTGCTGAATGTACTCTCCATATGGACAATCTTCCTTGAGCATGTTTTCCAAACATAAAGTCCAATTTGGGCTCGTACTTGAAAATTTCATTGAAAAGCCTAAATTTGTGTTACCTACACTGCAATTCAACTTCAAGTTAGTGACATCATTAAGTGCTTGTCATAAACCTTTTCATATAGATAGCCTAGTCTTTCCTCTATGTTAAATGAGCATACGAATAGAAACTACTTGCAGGATGTTTTCAGGACGTGTCAAGGTCTGGCTAAATGAATGCTGTAACTAGTAAGCTTGTAAACAAAGCTGGTCATGGAATCCACTTAGAAAAATCTTATAATTAATGCTCAAAGGCTAAGTTTTGTACTCCCAAAAAAATCAGTTAGCTTTTAATAATGTTATATTTTTAATGATATATTTTTAAATTTTAGTAAAAGGAGTTCCACGAAACCTGAAGGTGACAGATGAGACTACGGACAGTTTTAAAATTACCTGGTCACAAGCTCCAGGGAGAGTCTTAAGGTATAGAATTATATACAGACCAGTTTCTGGTGGAGAAAGCAAAGAAGTTACTACCTCAGCCAATCAGAGAAGGAAAACACTGGAGAACCTGACACCAGACACAAAATACGAAGTCTCTGTAATTGCTGAATATTCCTCAGGACCTGGCTCTCCACTGACAGGAAATGCAGCCACTGAAGAAGGTAGAGAAAATATGCCAATCCCTTGGAAACAAAGCACATGACCTTGTTCCAGTTGTAGGAAAGCTTTAGGGAAACTATTTTAGGTGGAAGATTCTGAGGCCAGATTTTACACAAAAGAGTTTCGCCCCCTTTGAGACAGAATACCCATATGGATCTCAGGCTATCCTCACACGATTTTTCTCTCTTCTTAGTGTGGGGATTGCAGGACTGTGGTACTATGTCTGGCTTCTATGGAAGATTTTATTTTGTGTAAACACAGAAAAGTAATTAGATGATTGTTCATTGTTCACTATCATTTAGGATCGTATTCAGCAATGCTTAAATTTTTATACTGCCATAGAGTCATTACATAGGATGTAAATTTGATATGATACATATATGAAAAAATAGGTATTCTCAAGTCATTTTTCTCAATAATGCCCTTTGACACAGTCTTTTTTTTTTTTAAATAAAGTTAGAGGGAATCCAAGAGAACTAAGAGTTTCTGATGCTACAACATCAACACTGAAGTTGTCTTGGAGTGGGGCACCAGGGAAAGTGAAGCAGTATCTTGTCACATACACCCCAGCAGCAGGAGGTGAAACTCAGGAGGTCACTGTGAGAGGGGATGCAACCACCACCGTGTTGAGGAAATTGAAGGAAGGGACACAGTATGATTTATCTGTGACAGCACTGTATGGATCTGGGGCTGGCGAGGCCCTTTCTGGAAAAGGATCAACACTTGAAGGTAATTAATGTCTTAAATTTTGGTGAATATTAAGGCTGTGTGTGATTTTTGCATGAAGAAGTTGCATGCATTTTAGAGAATGAAATCTGGACTGTGCAGTCTTTTCTTTCTTAAATGGAACATGTATTGAAAATGAATACTATAAATCAGCCTGTTGTATTGTCATATAGTGTAAGCAACTGGTATAAGGCCACTAGATACTGCAATGAATAAAGTGGACAACTTTCAAATCAATGGATCTTGGGAAACATGTAAACTTGAGGAACCTTCAGAGAGCTCAAGGTCATGCATGTCTCTACTCTCAAGGTCCATATGGGGGCCACTCTCTGACTTTAGTTGTCTTTTTCATAAAACATTCACAGTTGCTTGAGGAATATGAGACTATACCATAAGCTCTTATGTTCATATTATCTATCATTATATTTTACATTGCTTATGTGAAATAATGGTGAGAGAAAGTTAGTCTGAAGCATATCATGAGTGCAAAAAACCAGTGGAGTTGGGCAAAGTACCAACTTTAGTTGGGTCAAGGATCTTGGAGGAGGACTCTAGGTGCTGTAACCATCAGCGACAATGCCTGTGAAAAGATGTTTGAATTGTAAATAAAATTTTGGTAGAGAATTAAGAATAAATAAGAAAAGATTAAATAGTAATAATCAAGAGTTTAATTTCAATCGTCACCAGAATCCATTTTTAGATGAGATTTTAAATAAAATATTAAATCTCAGTATATAAAGTACTGGTGACCATAAAAACATTGGCTATGCCCCTTATCTATGTGACCTTGAAGTGACCCCCCTCCCCAGTCTCAGTTTGCTTCTGTATAGAGGGGTGGTCCTCCTCTTTTCTTCCTTTTAGGGTTACCACGAACCTCAAATGGGGGAAAGCTGCAGAGACCCTCGAGGAACTGTAAAATACTATCTATAAACAACTTAGTAACTTTAGAACTCATGCCTTCACAGTACAGCTTCAGTAGTTCAAAGCTACAGATTGGCTACATAAGAAGCTTGAAAATAAGAAGCAAACATGGAAATTTTCATGGAAACGAACTCTAAGCAATAGAAGCATGTAGTCTTTGCACCTGAAAGAACATCCAAAGTGCTTGAGAAGTGTGTAGCCCTCCGACCTTTTAATGTTTTCTTCTTGCATGGGTTTCCAGCCTAGACTGATTGGATGATATTTTTTAAAGTATAAACTTTGAAAATTTATTTTTTTAACAGAATAGGTGTAGATTACATTTGTCAAGATTTCTTTCATACAGGGAGATTCTCGGAAATAATACTTTCCCTTGTGGTTGGACCTTTTAGCCTCTGATACTCACCTACATCTTGTGGATTTTATACTCCATCAGATCTTTCCTCATTAACTTTAATTTTTATTGTTTGCTTGTTTTACACTTTCATGTACGGCTGTCTGGCTTGCACACAGACCCTTTCTTTTCCTTATTATCTCTGCTCACCCTCTCTTCTCCCCGTAACTCTTTCATATTCAAGGCTACTTGTTTTGACTTATGAACTACTGAGATTCACCAGGGTCATCTGTGTGACTCTAGGATTGGAGCTATCTGTTTAAGCTTTGTGGATTAGCAGTGGCTACACAGCTGAAGACAGTGGCTCCTCCTTTCCCAGAATTCGTCACTAGCCATAAGTTCAGAGGCTCTCCCCCTTCCCTGATTGATGTTGAGGGGGCCAGTCTTGTGTGGGACTAGTGCAGGTAACTCCAGCTGGTGTTTATAACAGTAGAATCCAGTCTAGGAAATGGTGTTTCAATACCCATATTTCTTGATCTTAAAAATTATTTTCTACCAAGAATAATGTCCTAGAAATATCATATAGCAAAATGTGCTTTTAAAACACCTTCTTTTTGGCCTGTGATTTTTTTTTTAAGATCAAATGGATAGTGTAGTTGTTTTTAAGTTTATAATTTTATACAGGTGGCATAGGGCAATTTCCAAATTATCTTCATGTATGAGTGTTAGCACACACACATCTACATGTATTTGACCAGAAGTTGTTTCTGAGGAAGATGCAGATTAAGCAAAATAAATTTTAAAAAAGGTGTAGTTTCTTATTTCTTGAGAAGAAAGAAGAAAGCAAAATAATCTGTGAACTAACTTAAAAATATAGTGATTTTGAGGCTGAATTGTGTTGATCAAAGACTTCTTTATATTAGAGTTGTCGACTGTCTTGAAGATTACAAAAGTGCTGTCCTCCTGTTTTTATGAACATATTTATTCCATTGCATTATGCGTGGTAAACTTGATGAGTCTGTGGAAGTGTAGCTGTGGCTAAATTAAAATAATAGATATTTTTTGCCCCTGCTTATTCCATTTCATTTTATTATATCAACTCAGCCAAATTCACATACCATATACAGGAATAGGATATGATGGTGAAAGTGGAGAGTGGAAAGCCCGGAGTAGAGCCAGGCAAATGCTTCTGAAGGCTGCTGGTTTTCTAATCTGATTTTCTCCTGGGAGAGGCAGTGGTAAGTGCAGACCTTGAAGGAATGTGTCTTCTATCCAGGGCCTGAAGTCAACCAGCAAGAGCTTCTGTAGGTTGAAAAATTTGCAGATTACCTTGAAAACACGTGGCTTTCAATTCAAAGAATGAAAGTTTTACCTATCCCCTTTTTAGAATACTTTGCATGGCCTGCAACTTTCTCTAACCTGAATTTGTTTCCTAGTACTTTTTCCTTTTGAAATGCAGCTGATGATCTGAAAATTCCCCTGTCTCTGGAAGAGAGATTTATTAGCATTGGCACCAGGGGAAGTTCATGGTTGGCTTAGGACTGTTGTGTGATAGAATCACAAAGACAGAGTTTATTACTATTTCAGATCCAAACTTCAGAGGAATCTGAGCAGAAGCCATTAAGTTTGATTTATATTGTCCCCAACTCCCGTTGTTGTCATTGAAGTAGATAGGCTTAATGTAATTACTAAAATGCCACTATGAATGCAAATGTACTTTAAGTCTGGATACAAACCTTCCGAGTCACGGGTGGGACTTGAGAGGGTGGGGAACCTACTTTGATAAATCTAAATGAATAACGCTTATCTTTGATTGAGAGATTCATCACAAATGAATGAAAACATCATTTTGAGAATAATACAGTTCTGTTTTTGAATTTTGAGTATTTTCTGGCTATGGAAACCATGCCTTTTCAGGATTTCCTTTGTTTCAGTTGCTGTAGCAACTTGCTAGTGCCTGACCCATGAATGGCTTCCTACAGATCAAACCAAGTTGACTCAGCTGACATTTTGTTACAGTGAGGTTTTCAGCACAGTGTGGGTATTCTGCCTTCTGCACAGTAACACGGGCTTCTCTAAGGTGGACTAAACAAGACCTCTCTGTTTTCTTAGATTTACTGCTGTCTCATAATTTAAAAATAATCATACATTGTGCAGTATAAGCATTCTGACATTGCCAGGGAACTTTATCATGATCATGGAATGCCAATTTAGTTTCTTTTCTGTGGCTTAATTGCTCGCCAGAGGAATAAAGCTAAGTCAGACTTGGAGAGGCAATAAATAGGGAAGAGAGATGTCTACTCAGACAGTTCTGAAACTGAACTTCAATTTAGTTGTTAGGTATTTACAAACTGCTTCTGCCTTTAAGTAGCTGAATTGAGTTGCTGACAGTGAACTTTGTCCTCTGGAGTGGTGGTTCTGGATCTGTTTCCACGGGAATGTTATCCAGGAGCAGGTCTTCTGCAGTCTGCTGCGGAAAGTTGGACGACTTCTGAGCTGAGCTCTAACGGAAAAGACAAATTGATTTAGAGGAGCATTTACATTACATTTTCAATTGGACTTCTATTTCTGAAAGTGCTGTGTGACGTCCAGTGAAGGCTGGCTGGAGCAGTCTATAGATGAAACACAGCTTGGGTACAGGGTGATTCATCCTTCAGTTATCATCGTCGGCTAATTTATATTTTAATTATGTTTGAATTGGATGCTCATTTCCTTTTTGGAAGGCAAATGGAAAAGTGCTAAGGAAACATAGGAAAGTTACTTAAATGAGACATTAGTTCTTTGGCATAGCATGAGGAAAAAATTGTATAATTCAACTCTTTGTGGATGTTCAGATTATGAGAAATACACCTGTCTGCTAACTTCCACAGCATCAGCAATGAGATGATGCAAGCAGACAACACACACACACACACACACACACACACACACACACACACACACACACTCATGCATGCACAAACACACACATGATTTATAGTCATAACAGAAAAGAAGGACGTCAAAATTGTTTTAAAGAGCATTCTTAATTTGTTTTTAAAAACAGTTTCATACAGGTACACAATGTATCTTTATCCCTAACTCTCCTCCCATTCACCGTGGGCATCCACCTCCTACACAGAACACATCCTCCTACCTGCATTTCTTCATTAAAAAATATAACCTCCTGGAATCTAATTAGTGCTACTCAAATGCATATGGGCGTGGAACTATCAGCCTGAGCATAGACAATCTGCTAATGCCTAAGAAACATGAATCTGCTTCCCGCAGTTGTCAATAACAATCAATGGCTCCTTAGCTAGAGGTGGGGCCTCAGGGACCCCTCCCTTTTCCATGTTGAAATATCAACTGGCTTGACTTTGTGCATGCTGTGCAGGTAGCCATAGCAGCTGCTAGTTTATGACTGAGATGGCCGGATCATGTCCAAAAGATGGTTTTGCACAGCCTTCCCCATCTTCCCAGCTCAAATTCTTTCCACCTCTCTTCTGCAGTGTTCGCTAAACCTTGGATGTTAGTATGCTCAATTTAGGACCAACTACTTAAAAGTCACTTATTCTTAGCCCTTTGACTGAATACCAAAATTTCAAACTTGACATCTATGAAAGAAACACACTCCTATTCCTTATACTTACACTGACACCAGGAAGAATGGACAGGCACACTACCAAGATGGAATCAAAGGAAGAGAAGCGATAGCACTAGGAAGATACATAGAAACAAATGCAGTAGGGTCTATTCCAGAGATAAATGGAGTATAGAAAATGCAGTTCATCACAAATTCCTCATTTCACGGAGCTGTTATTCTAGACAAAAGCTGAAGGGAAGGTTCACGGCCACTCTGGCCACACACATCTTCTGAACAAACAGCTCCATAGCAGCAGCAGAAAGAATCTAGGGAGGATTGAGAGGGGAATAGGAGAGTTGTGCGTGTGTGGAGGAAAGATATAAAAGAGTAAAGAGCCATAGAGGAATGAGTCGCAGGACAGGTTTAAAAGGTTTTTAGGAACTGTTAGTATTTAGATACAGTCTCATGTCTTCTGACTTGAGCATGGATGAGCTTTGCCTCTCAAAGCATTTCTATGTACCTGATCCAGATGTTTTATTGCCACGACACTAGGAAGTGCATAGTTTACTGGTGACAACTCAGCTGGTTGCACACTTAACTTCAACACTAGCTGCATGCCAGCCCATATCCTGCCTGTTTTATCACAGTTTCCTAAATTGTTTCCTCAGTTTTTGGTAATCGGATGATTGACCAAACCAATATTTTATTGAAAACAAACAAACAAAAAAAAAACAAACAAAAAATGTTGTAGGTTGTAGGTCTGATAAAACTTTCTCGTCATGGAATTATGTTTTCCTCAAAAAATCCATGTGTTACAAAGTAGCTTGTATTTCATTAGATGACATGGCCTCCTACTTTGTAGACAATGTAGCAGTCAGTATGCCTGACAACAGAAAAAAAAAAAAACCTTAACATTGAGGAGTACTCTTATTATTCTGACTGATAGAAAAAAAAACAGTTTGAAACATTTGTTTTTTCAGTCTTGGCTTCTGAATTGAGATGTGTATCTACAGATGATGTTCATGCACCTCACTCAGAAACTCTGACTTACAGGCCTGTTCCTTGTGACTTGGAATCTTCTCTGAGGCCATTTCTGTCATTGTTGGTGTGGTTTTAATGAGAACTCAAACACTTTTTAGTTGCTATTTCATTTGTATCTTAAAGAGTTTTTTTGCAAATTAATTTCATGTCATCAATGCACTTGAAAGAGCCTTTACTGTGATTTTGCTAACATTTTGTTCTAGGTTTACTGGTATTTTGAGTGTTAAAATTGTTGGTCAAGCCCATGGGAAGACATATCTAGTAACCTGGAATCTTTTTTTTCTTTTTTCTTTTTCTTTCTTTCTTTCTTTTTTTTTTTTTTTGCACAGAAACATCTCTGTGAATATATTTTTGCCTCAACCACAATTCCTTTCCTGTTATTTTTCTCATAGTGAAATCATTTGCTTGTGTTTGGGAGATTGACGCCTGTTGTCATGGAAACAAACAATGCTACAAGTTCAGTGCTGTAGAAAGTGGGGGAGAAAAATAGACTAAAAAGCATAGCCCTTAGGGAAAGTAGAAGTTGGTGATTACTGTGGTATTAATTTGGAAGAAAATTCCCATCCTTTAAGCTATTGTTGTATGTTTGGAGGATATCGTTGATGCATTAACCAGCTTATTTGAATACAAAGTGATTATCAAGTGAGTTCATTTTCCAGTAGCCCTTCAGACGAAGGCTAAGAGATTCAGAAGCAAAGGCACATGTGGAAAAATGATCTATAGTAAGCAAAGGAAGAGTGTATTCCAGACTTGAAACTTAATGGAGTTGTGGGAAATCAGTCACCAAAACAAGTAGAAAACAACGAACAACCAAACCAAGCCAAGAAGCTAGTGATTTGAAGATGCACTTTCATATTCTGCAAGTAAAGAAAATACAGGTTATTCCCATACAAGCAGCAAATAATCCTCTTATAAAGGGCTTTTTAACTGAGGGAAAAAAGTCATTATGTTCTTGAAAATAAGTGTTTTTGGGTTCAGTGAAATATGGAGCTAATTTCCTTCTAGAGATGAGAAGTCCTGTCTGCTTTCAAAGTTATTTATAGTGAAATATGAGCTTTCCATTAGGGTCTGATGTGCATTCCAGTTTCTCTATCTGTCTTTCCCTCTAATGTCTACCATGTACGAGGAGCGTGTGTACCTCCTTGTATATGGTAGATATTAGAGGGAAGGATTGGGGCCTATTGTTGCTGTTAATCATTATCTTTTCTTTTGGCTGGTGCTTAATTGTTTCTAAGTAGTTCTAAAATGTTAATTTTCACTCTGAGTTGAGAAAATAACAGCTTTCAAAAAAAATCTAGTGTGTACACTATTGTTTACATCAGTGTAAAATAATTATTAGCATAATGTGTGCTGAGGATGCTGATAGCTTTATATTTTTGTCACAATGTGACATAAAGTCTAGTGAAAGCAGCTAATATAAAGTGACCAGTATATTTATATTAAATTTAAATATGGAAAGTAAGGGTTTTATTAGAAATCATCTGTGCCTATTATTAAGTTGAGGTTTCTATATTTTATTTAAGAGTATATGTATAATATATCTATATCTATCTCAATCTATCTATCTATCTATCTATCTATCTATCTATCTGTGTGTGTGTGTGCAGATAGTTTTGATTAGATAGAATAAGTGGTGTACCCTATTTCAATGACTAATCACTTTTAAGTTTTCCAGAGTACTGGTGATTTTTAGTTTCAGTGGAGTTAAGCTATGTTGAAAGTTTGTATTTTTATTCTTTTGAATTGAATATGCAAGTAAAAGTCTCTTCAGAAAGTATTTGTGGGAGTTTAAGTTTGCAAGTATAGTATTAACTATAATTCATATAACAAAATCAAGACTATTAAAATTAGACAGAAGGGAAAAAAAAACCTGGGAAGAAAAATATGGAGACCTTGTGAACAGTGGGCTATGTCCTAAAGCACACCAAAATGTGATAAAATATTGACATTTAGACATATTTTTCTTTTTGGAAATAATTTTAAAACATGTATTTCTTCAAATTAGGATATCATCCTTGACCCAGAGGCCTCTGCAATGCAAACAGGCACAAGGGCAAGGCTGATAGTTAGGAATCATGCACCATGGAGTTTTCTTCCATCAATTTGACCCATTGATTAAAAACAGCCCCAAAGCTCAGAAAGAATGATTAGTTTTACATAGGTTGACTTTGAGTCGGGTAAGTTAGGATGTCTACCAGGATGAATGAATACTTAGTTATTCCATTGACATTAAAAAAATACTATTCTTTTAATCTTTATTCCAGAACGTGGTTCACCTCAAAATCTAGTTACCAAAGACATCACAGACACGTCAATAGGGGCCTATTGGACATCTGCTCCAGGAATGGTTCGAGGGTACAGGGTCTCATGGAAGTCGCTTTATGACGATATTGAGGCTGGAGAGAAAACTCTACCTGGAGATGCAATTCACACTATGATAGAGAATCTGCAGCCAGAGACCAAGTACAAAATTTCAGTTTTTGCAACTTACAGCAGTGGAGAAGGAGAACCAGTGACTGGAGATGCCACAACTGAATGTAGGTAACATCTCAGGTGTGTTGGGATGCATGCTGGTGCTACCTAATGACTTGTCTACTCAAATTACATGCAATTTGACCACTAAGGGTTTTTTCTTCACTTGGTAATAAGGACTGAATATTAATGATGTTTAAGGAGTGTGGTTTAAGTTCAAATTAGGTTTGGATTTGAAAAATAATATCACATTTGGACAGTTTTGAATTCTTTCCAGCCACATGTATTTGTCCATTTTATTTTTCTGGTAAAAAGATCAGCTAGCTAGGATACTCAACTAGTGAAAATACAGCTCCCACCTAGACAAATAGAATTTAGGAGCATTTCTGATTGTATAATCTTGGTCAAGTGCCTTTCCTTTTCTCCAAGAGTCAATTTCTTAATCTGTAGAATACAGATGATACGTTTCTAGTCTTATAGTGCCACAACGATTAAAGGAAATGTCAGTAAAGAAAGCACCATGTACAGTGCCTAGCCATGCAAGGGTGTGATGCGAGGCTGAGTTTATGCTATTCACCTGAGAGTCATCAGAGATTCATTACCCTTTTCTTTGCCGTCTTTGCTAAGATTAATGCAAAAGCTCACTCAATTTTTTGTGACTTGGATTGACTTGGGTTTCATTCATTTTTTCTTGTAAATAATTATAAACTGTCTTTCATTTATCATTTCCTGACAGGGAAAGGAGACATCAAGACTTCTTAGTTCTCCTTTCTATTTGTTGAATGACAGTGCATATGTTCAGTAATTTCAAGAAGTGTTCTTTGTTGGAAGTGTGAGTAATGGAGAAAGCTGTGTGTTTATACAGACAGAAAAGGATACCTGGTGCATATCTGTGCTTCTTGATCACCATCTTTTTATTTTCTCATTATATAACCCTTGCTGGCTAGGACTCACTGTGTAAGATCACACTAGTTTCAGATTCATAGATAGCTGCTTGCCTCTGCCTCCTGAGTGCTGGAATTAAATACATATACCACCAGATCTGGCTTCTCCTTGCTTACTTTTGCTGTGACATGAATAGTGTTCTAAGCAAGCAAACTGGAAGGACTGGGTATGGCAGGAATGTACTCACTTCACATCACATCTTGTATAAAGATGTCCTTATATAACATTGTAGCATGTATAATGGGAAAGCACAATAAAAGCAGAGTAGGAACAAACTGAAAAAAAAGCAAAGAATATTTAAACCTCACCAAACAAAAACCAAAGAAAACCAAACAGCAGCAATGGCAAAAGGAAATATTAGCAAACATCTGTGAGTCACAGACATTTCTAAATATTTAGAGAAAATACTTCTTTCATTTTGGAAAATTTCACATTTTTACATGTGTTTCTAAGGGAACATATAGAAGTGTGTCCAGCCTCACTTTCAACTGAAAGTCAAGGACATGGCACCTGACCATGAAAATTATTAATTGGGACTAGACTACCCATTGTCCTTCCTCACAGTGGCTGGTTCAGCAGAGACACGTCAAGTATCTGAAAGTACCTGTGAGTAGTTAAAACAGGAAGAGAAATCACAGAGTGTAAGCCTGCCAGAGCATTTTGTAGTACCAGATATACCGTATACCAATTTATGATGTGAGAAACATTAACTTTTAGTTAAGAGAAGGCAACGAAGCTTTTTTTTCTTCTTAAAATATAATTTCCCATTAAAAGTGATATAGGATTTGATGTGCCTACCTCAACTGAGTTTCTTCATTGTAAAGAGTTAATGTAGAGATCCACAGTGTGTGTTCACATGTGAATGGGGTAGAACACTTGGCTCTTCAGCACATTTAATTTTATGAAAAGTTGGAAGGTTGGGATTCTATGCTTTTGAAAAGAGAGGTCTATTTTTAAGTTGTTATTCATAAGCTTTAATTCTCATTTTTTTCTCAGTTGTAAATTGTGGGAGAAAATTTGAGAACTTTATGTATGACAAAGATGACTTGTTCTTCTGAGAAAATTTTAGTCGACACACAGAGGAGATCATACAATATATTTTAGCACAGTACCTTCTAGGAACTTGGATGCTCACCAATCTTACTGTTAAAGATTATTAGTGATAATCCAATGATGCTTTTCATTTTTCCTCTCTTTTAAGACACCATGTAAAACATAGTTTTCAGGCTAGCATATAAAGTGATGGGTTTCACTGTTGCACCTTCATTGATAGGTCTCAGTATACACTCTTGCTTTTTCTCCCAGACTACACCATCTATTGCCTCCAGCTCTCTCTTCTGTCTTTTTCTAGTTACTCCTCCTTTAATGCTTTCCACTCACAAGTATTTTATTACTCTATTTACTATCTCCCTAAAATCTCTTCCTTTTCGCTCATGATCCCTTTATTATCTGGCATCATGACCTACAAACACACCTACACACCTACCCCCCCCCCACACACACACACCCATTTAGGTTCTTTACATCAGAGATGAGGGTCGGGAGAGCTAGCATGAACTAGTCTTCACATTCTCTGTTAAGGACGCTAATTTCATTAGATTAGGACCACATCTACACTAACTCATTTAACTGAAATTGTCTCTCCAAAGATCATTTTTGCAAGTATCAACGTCGGAGGTTAAAGTTTCAACATGATTTTTAAGGGAGGACTCAATTATTATGACAACAATTTAGATCATTACTTTGTTCTTATTGGTATACCTTACAATTTATATTTTGAACCCAGATACTGTGAGCTTAGCTTGTTGAGTTCTGGGCAGCATATTACTACAAATATTGAGCTTACCCCTCACTTCTACCTAGAATGTAGTCATTTGGAAATAATTTTTTTGAGAGTCAGTTGAAGCCCTATTTTAGTTTAGAAGCATTATTGTTTTGTTATTGAAACAATCATCTGCCGTATATGCTACATGATATCACTCCAATTCTGAGGTTTGGTCTTCGGTCTGGGGGAGCCTTTCTGGCCAAATATGAACTTGAAGAGTCGTTCTGTTTGTTTTGGGTGAAGCATTTCCTAGTTTGTGGTACTTTCATCATCTGGAGCCCCGATTTATATTGGGTCGGGAACTCGAAGATCTGTATATTTTCAGAGCACTCAATTTGTGGCATACTCTCTACAGCAGTGCTCTGTCTGTGGGCTCCAGTATGTGTGGACTCCCACCATCTTGTCAGTTAAGGGAAATCACAGGGCTCCATCTGGATCCCACCTGCCCATGTTGGTGCATAACAAAATAGCCAGCCTGAGTCTGTTCTGAATGTCTGGAGACAAGTGATGTTCATTGTCTAAAAACTATTTTAACAAAGTTTTTATTCTCCCCATTTTAAAGGTGTTTCATTATGATTATTATCCATATGAACATAAAAAATTATTTGAAAATAAGGAAAGACAGGTGATTTTGTTTCCTTCAGTTTTAGTGCCTTCTAAAAGTACATAGGAGTCTTTGAGTCTTAAGAATCTTGCATTGAACTAAATGATCTGGCTAGTAAATTTATGATAAGAAAGGGGATATAAATTGTTTGAAGATATTTGTTGATCTACTTCTGACAGTTATTCATAATAATGAAATATTAGTAAAAGATAGTTTAATAATAATAGCTATGCATTAGATAGATATTAATCTACAGCACTTTCTAAAATATTTGATGTGAATGCTTTCACTTGCTAGCTTTTGAGATGTTTTTATGTGTGAGAATTACCTATTTTGTGCTCATAGTGTTAGACACATGGCAAAGAGGTTAGTGTCAATCAAACTAACTCTGGCCAGTCATTTACAGACTGCAGCTTCTGAAAAGGCCTGAATAAAATTTCTAATTCTGTATTTTTGATCTTTAGTATTCCTTGTGGCATTATTATTAGAGGAATTCTTTACACAACAAAAAATTTAAAACCACATCTTTGGAGATTGAATTTTTTTCTTTTCAAAATCTCTAGAATGCAGATAGGAAATCCCTGAAATATGAACTTTTATTTTTTAGTATTAACTGGATAAAGCAAAAGCATCCTACTGAGGCCATGCTGAGATTAGGCTCACACGCCATCACGAAACCAAGACTGCAATGTTCCACACTTAGATCCAGAGTTTCTTCTTACATGAAGAGGCAGATAAAAATGTTTTCTTTTAATGTGCTATACATTTATTATTATTATTTTTATTTCACAGTATCTCAAGATTCCAAAATCTTAAAAGTGGATGAAGAAACAGAACACACGATGAGAATTACCTGGAAAGCAGCACCAGGGAAAGTCATCAACTACCGAGTTGTGTATCGCCCGCAAGGGGGTGGGAGACAGATGGTTGCTAAGGTGCCACCCACAGTCACTTCAACAGTGCTAAAGAGACTTCAACCCCAGACCACATATGACATCACAGTTCTCCCAATGTATAAGACAGGAGAAGGAAAGGTTAGGCAAGGATCAGGAACAACAGGTATACAACAATACTACTACTACTGATGCCTTTGAGAGAGAAAGTATACTCATTTCAAAAGATTTTGTATCTATTTCATTTTTAAACATTTTAAATAGAATCTGGGGTTGGGGGTTGTGTCTGAGCTATAGAGTATTTACCCAACAGAAATGAGTCCTTGGATTTAAGCTCTAGCACCATATATGCAAACATTTATATTTGTAATAAAGTAAATTATATTTATTAGATGGGATATCTAATTAGTATATTACTTGTTTTGCAAATCTAGTTCCTTTTGCTAATGTATCAATCCCACACTCACTTGAATTATGAGAATTGTGTATGCTGCTCCTGCAGAACTCAACTTTTCAGAGCTTTTATTGAGCCTGACATTTTGTGCTATTAGACTTGATCCTTCTTATACGTACATATTTTTGTGGGAGTTAAATACAAAACACCTAAGCCTATCTTATTGATAATATTGTTTTTAAAAAAACTTTTATTTTTACAGCTTCTCGATTTAAATCGCCAAGAAACCTCAAAACTTCTGACCCAACAATGTCAAGTTTTAGAGTGACTTGGGAGCCTGCCCCTGGGGAAGTGAAAGGTTACAAAGTCACATTCCACCCTACAGGCGATGACAGAAGACTTGGGGAGTTGGTCCTTGGACCATATGATAACACAGTTGTCTTGGAGGAGCTTAGGTAGGAATGAACTGTATTTGTGCTAAAGACTGCATCATTTATGTAAATTAGTAGGTTTTATGCAAAGAGCTACCTCACATGCTTGCAGAATTAATTTGCAGAGGCAAAGAATTAAGCCTGACAAACAGCTTGTATTGTTGAGATAATTTTTATTACTAAGTGATCAGGGATGTCTTTAAAAAAGAAGACCTGGATTTTGACATGTCTGAAATATTTATAGTTTCATTGCAATTGCAGTCATGTGAAAATGTGTGGCCAAGTGACTCATTCTGAGACCCCCCCCCCCCAATCCCAGGGTGGATGTCCCTGCAGTGAAGCATGTTGGAGCTCAAAGGCCAGAGTCTGTGCTTGTTGTCAGCTGGCAGAACAACTTTGGGTTGATTAGAGGTTTAGTTTTAGACAGTGAGTTGGAAAATAAAGGAGTATGAATTTGAACAGCACTCTGCATTCATCCAGCAATACTGGGTTACTGTACTCTTGGAAACTTTGTTTGCTCAAGTATTCATTCAGTAATGTTGGAACCTGTATAATGCTTGGTGTTCATTATCACTCGAGTAGGTAGGATGAAATTTGGGAGGTCACTGTTTGACATTGCCCAGTGCTGAGTGTCTCAGGTCATTGGGCAGACACAGAACATTTCAATCATGCTAAAGCTTGCATCCTAGAAGCAGCCTAAGCAAGGCAGCTCATTCTTCCTGACACTGAGTGGCATGGGGGAAATGCTGTTTCTGACAAGTCCTGAGACAGTGCTATAAATGCCCAGAGCTCCCTGGAATGTTGGGTGGCTGGTTTCCTGAGATTCCTCACCAGCAAGCTGGAATGTGATGGCAACTGTCTTTCTTCTTTCACAATACCAAACATTTTATGTTCCTATGGGTGAAAGTTTGTTAGTGAAGATATGTATCTTTAATAAGATGAAAACTGCTCCTTTGAGACCATGGTCCACACTCACTCTGCATGTCACTATTTCAGGGCAGGCACCACCTATAGAGTCAATGTTTTTGGGATGTTTGATGGAGGAGAAAGTTTACCACTTGTTGGGCAAGAAATGACAACCCTTTCTGACACAACTGTTGCACCATTTCTACCTCCTGGTAAGAAATTGAGTTCTATTTCTATGGAAAAATAGCATTATGAAAGTATCACACATGTGAAATGTCAGGCTATTAAACAATGAGAACTATAACTTTCACTACAATTTATTTAAATAACTGACAAACTCTTTTATGTTTGTAAAAACTGCTTCAAATATCCAGTTGAGCCTAATATTTTGGCTTTTCTTTTTTTTTCAATTTTGCATTAATTAAATGCTGGATTATTTAAAAATGAGCTTTTATTAAGTGTAACTTTCTACTTTTTCTTTTTAGTGATATGATTATCTTTTGTTAAAATGGTAATATATATTTTTAACTTTGATGACTTACTTGAATGGAGAAAGAAGGCTCTATACATAATGAACTGGGCACGCATGACTTAGAAGCAGAATAGTAGCATAGTCCTTTAGATATTTTGTCTTTTGCTATAATTAAAGCTTTGATGTTGGCAAGCCAGAAGTTAATAGAATTAAAGGTGAGAGTAGGAGGTAGAGTTTATTTCTAAACTTAAAAAAAAAAGCTCTTATTAAAACCAGTAGATCTTAGCATAACCAGAGTAGGCTGTAAAGTTCTACAACAGTACGTGGCAGTCTTCTATCTTGAGGAAAGTCATACACAAATGGCACTTTTGTAATTGGTAGTGTGATAAGCATTACTTAATTTTCATTCATTTTAAAAGTGATGTAAATATGATCTGATAACACTGCAAGAAATGGGAGAGTTTATATCTGGGACACAAGCTTCTATAAAAGAGCATCTACAGTTAAAGGTGGATAAAAGAAAGTGTCAAATTTTGATATTTTGCATTGTTTCATTGTTTCTCTTATGATGATATTAACTGGCTTATATTTTTATTTTGTAGCTTGTCACTGAGGATATTGGGATTATTTTCTCTTCCCAAAGCACCTTAGCTTTGTATCTGTGTTTGTGTTCGTTGTCTCGACAGCTCTTGATTTGTGTCTGCATCCTTTTCCAAATTGTCTTCCTTCTTCCTCAATTCTTTAAGTGTGCAAACTTTGCTGTCTGAATTTACCTAATTTTTATCTACAGTAGGTGAAAAAGTTTAACAGTTAACAATGAAATAATATAACAGTGTTTAAAGTTTTCAAAACATGTCTTTACTTCACAAAGGTCTGATTTTAAGAATCATGTGTCCAATCCTTCATAACACATAATGGTTACCTGGTAGCTTAATTATTATAAAGAGTATTTTTGGCTCACTGGAATTACTTATAGTTTAGACACGTAACCAGTGCATCTTACACTTATTTGCTAATCTCTTAAATAGTGAAGGAGAATTCAACAAATCTTATTCAAATTATTAATATTTATTGTTAGATAGGAATGCATTCTCATTTATTATTTTCAGTATTGATTGGGTGAGCCTTTCAAACTGATCATCATGGTTTACCTAAAATCTCTAGGTTCTGTGGTTGTGATCAGAAAATATAGTCATAGATGAAGAAAAGATTTTCAACTGAAATAATATTTGGAGAAATGGATTCACATGAATATTATTTAAGGTTAATAAATTATAGTTGTGTCTTTAAATTATTAGACCTAGTTACAGTGTTGAATAGACAACTCGGGTGGCACAGGGGATAACTTGCCAACTATGTGCTTCTTACTGACCTGTCTTGTTGTTGCCATGTCAGGGATGGACTGCCTCACCAGAGCTGAAGCAGACATTGTCTTGCTGGTGGATGGGTCATGGAGCATTGGCCGAGCAAATTTCAGAACTGTGCGAAGCTTCATTTCTCGCATTGTGGATGTCTTTGAAATTGGTCCCAAGAGAGTACAAATTGGTAGGTTTTGTCACTACTGAAGACCTTTGACAATTTACTTGCTATCTTTTATACATCATAATGCCCATGCCGTTATTTTAGCTCTCGCTCAGTACAGTGGAGACCCTAGAACAGAGTGGCAGTTAAATGCTCATAGAGACAAGAAGAGTTTATTACAGGCTGTGGCGAACTTACCATACAAAGGAGGAAACACCCTCACAGGTGAGTCAGGATGCTTTGGTGAGGTTTTTGCACATGCTTTTTGATTAGGCAGGTAGCTGAGAGATGATGTGACTGGCTGTCTTTTAAAAATCCCACTAGGCATGGCTTTGAATTTCATTCGCCAACAGAGCTTCAAGACTCAAGCTGGCATGAGGCCCCGTGCTCGAAAAATTGGAGTTCTCATTACCGATGGAAAATCACAAGATGATGTGGAGGCTCCATCCAAGAAACTCAAGGATGAAGGCGTGGAGCTGTTTGCTATTGGTAAGCACTGGAGAAGGTAGTGATGCCCTGAGATGACAGGTGCACTGAGGATATTTTCTGTATTTAAAAAATATTATTGGATTACCACGCTTACTCACACCAATGAATGGCAGAATTCTCAACCCTCCTAAACAAAATTCTACTGAGAGAGAAGCTGAAATTAACTAACAAATTGGGAAAAACTAATACTAATTCTAGCTCCAGTTTTTTTGAAATCAACAAGACTTATCAATATCTGAGAGGAATCAGAGCTTAGAGAAATCAGAAGCTAAAAAAAAAAGACATTCAAACTTTGTCTTGATGGCATTAAAAAGTGGGCTTTATTTGCCTACAAAAATAAGTTCTGGAATTAGGGAAAGGTGCTACATATACCTAGAGAAAACACAGCTCTGCTGTGTTTTTGTGAGTTCAGTTCATTACAACAAAGGGATTTTTGTATTAAAAAATACTACTGGGGAGGGAGAGATGGCTCCGCAGTTAAGAATGATACTGTTCTTGCAGAATACATGAGTCCCATTCTCAGCACCTACATCAGGTGTTCACAACCACCAGGGTATCCAGAGGTCTCCGTGGGCACTTGCACTCATGTGATTATAGAACAATAAATATAGGCACAGTGATAGTCCTGGAGAAAAGTCCTGGAGTGTTTGCTTCATTTTTCCTGAAAGGTCTTTTCAATTTGCACTTAACTCTTTTTTCAAGGTATTAAGAATGCTGATGAAGTTGAGTTAAAGATGATTGCCACTGATCCAGATGATATTCACGCATACAATGTGGCAGATTTTGAGTCATTGTCCAAGATTGTGGATGACCTCACCATCAACTTGTGTAACAGTGTCAAGGGCCCTGGTAAGCTTGGTCAGATCCTGGTATGTCTGGGTGAGGACCTCTTTATGAAATGCTCAGTGGCATTTGAGGCTTCTGCCTCCTGGATACCAGGAGATCTCCCAAGTTTTAGTGACTAACTATAACAGTGCAATTTATAGTATCTGCATCTGGTACATGATAAATAGTTGAAGGCTTTGTGAAAATTAATTATAAAATTTGGTTCTTGTTATATGTGCAAATTTCTTTCTTTTTATAAAAGGATATTGTAGTTAAAACTGCCCTCCATTAATTTATTTTGGTTCTGGGAAAGTTAGAATGAATTTAAACTCATAGAAACAGTAGAAATGGTTCCAGATGTTTGCAGAATTGTCATTACTGGTGCTGGATGTCTGCTTTGAGGAACTTCCTAGTTAAGGGTCACTGCTTTAGTTCATTTTCAAATGATTTTTTTGGGGGGAGGGGTGGCACAAAACTAGAAAATGGCTTCTAGCTTATTTACTGATTTATTTAGGCTATATGGCTTAGTTGATGCAAACTAAAGTGGGAAGAGGCAAAAAACAGAAAGAGAGTTGACAGACACTCCTGTCCTAGCACAGAACTGTTTGGGAGTGGAGTTCATTGCTGTGTTACTCAGATGACTACGACTTACAAGTTGTTGAGTTTGGCTTGCTCAGTAACGTGTGGTTGCTTTTTTCAGCTTCCTAATGTATAAGACTGGGAAAGACATCTTATGTCTGCTTTCCTTTCGTTAGCTGCAGATTGTTAGATTTGATGCTCTGCATTGGTAATCCCCAAATGTAAAGAGAAGCTTGTCTTAAAGTTAAGACCACATGAAATTACAAGAAGACATAGACCTAAAGAGGTTACCTAGTTATGGTCAGACGGTTAGAGGTGTTGTTGTGGGGCTTTAAATGATGTAACCATGGAAAGAGATTATGGTTTAGAAACAATTTTAGAACTTGGTTTGTAGTGACAGCGGAGGGCATAGAATGGTTAATATCTGTGCTAACCATAGGACAAGACATCAGAAGCACCAATACTAAAGGGATTTGCAGAATTAATAATAGATCTGTGATCCTCAGAATGTGAGGACATTTCTCTTAGACGTGTGGATTGTGTAGAAGCAGTCTGTCATTAGCTTACAATGGTTTCAGAGACACAAGATGAACTCAGTGTGGCAGATACTTTTTTCATGGTCCATGTCTTTGGTCCACTTGCATGTTTCATGTTCTTTCTTGTACGTCTGTCTTCAAACTTTTGCAGATATTCTCTTTTGAATTTTGAACAACAGACTGACCTTTTCCCTGGAGAAACAGACCAGCTGGGCAGCCAGAACTTGTAGGCTTCTGGCTTTGGCTGAACTGAGAGAATTGTCTTTTTTTTATTCAATTGGAAGTGAACTTTGAGTGGAGATGAAAACATCTTTTATATTTTCTCTCTCTCTCTCTCTCTCTCTCTCTCTCTCTCTCTCTCTCTCTCTCTCTGTCTGTCTGTCTCTCTCTGTCTCTCTCTGTCTCTCTCTTTCTCTCTTTTCTTTCTTTCTCTCTTTTCTTTCTTTCTCTCTTTTCTTTCTTTCTTTCTTTCTTTCTTTCTTTCTTTCTTTCTTTCTTTCTTTCTTTCTTTCTTTCTTTCTTACCAAGTATGTAATAGTTGCAATCATTGAAGTTTCTCAGGCCATAAAACAACTTGATAATTTTGCTAGCTTGAGTTCGACGCAACTGCTAAAAGCAGACATACTCACTCAATTTGGGCTTACAAAGAAACCCAAAGGAATTTGTATGAAACTGATTTGTCATGTTCATGGACACATAGGTGCAACTACTCTTCCTTAAATCATTGTTTGCAGCATCTTGCTGTTGGTCTTAATGTATTTATTACATCTAATTTTTATTCTCTAGTTACTGTTACACATTAGTTATTTCACTCATATCTTCCCACAGAAAGCATAACCACAGCGTACTTAAAATATCTATAGCCATATTTAAAAATATTAACATTTGCTTGTTTTCATTCTTTTTAAACACATAAGAAATAAGTGCTCTAAAGAAACTCAACACAGACAACCCACAAGTTCTTCATAGAACACAACATGTGTAGACATGGTAATGGGGTAGGGAACTTGATCTATCCTCAGACCATGGAAAAGTAGAATCGTCTGAATTTTGGTCCCTTCTACTAATTATGTAGAAGGGGGTTGAAAGAGGGGAAGGTGTCAGAGATGGCTAAGAGGTTTTGCATCTAGGTGACATTTTAACTAGTGGTTTTGTAAAGAACAGGAGATCATGTTTAAAGAAAGACAAAGCACTCTAGTTTGACTCTTCTGAGACTGAAGGAATCCTTTGGCCATTTGTTCAAAAAGGCCATGGGCAAAGGGCCTCTGTACAGATTCATTATCCACTTCCCACATTAAAGGGAGGCTGTGAAAACTTCTGCATACATCAGCATTGTTTCAAGCTAGCCTCCTCCTTCACCACTTTGCTACCGAGCTGAAAGTGTGTACCTTTTCTTTTCACACACAGGTGACTTGGAAGCACCGACTAACTTAGTTATTTCAGAGAGAACTCACCGTTCTTTTAGAGTGAGCTGGACACCCCCTTCTGACAGTGTTGACAGATACAAGGTGGAATACTACCCTGTCTCTGGAGGGAAGCGCCAGGAGGTGAGCAGGTGACACTTAAGTACTTCTTCCCTATGGTGAGACTGGGAGATTCTCATTAGAGTCCAGAGAAAAACTTTGGGTGAAAGACAAGAGATGAATGAAGAATGGTACTCTCTGTTCCTCTCAAGACAGGCACTTCTGTTTGGACCTCATTAAAGGGAAACAGCTTTTTAAAATGTTCTGAATGCTTTCTAAGTACTGTAGAATATCAGTACAAGTTTGTTTTTGTTTTTGTTTTTTTGATATTTTATTTACAGTTCAGATGTTATCCCCATACCCCATCCCCGCCCCTCCCCGATCAAGAAATTTGGACTAGACTCATAAAGTTGACAAGGGAAACTTACTAAAGATGGCAAATTTTACTACTTTTACAAACATGGATATCATAGCTGGGAAAATAAATTATGTTGTCACCCAAGATCAATCTGTAATCTAGTAATTTCTCAAAGTAAAGGGCAAAACCTCATGGGGTACCTTCTAAACTTCCTGCAGGTGGCTGTTTAGATGTCTGTCAGGAAGAACAGAGTTGAGCATATTCTTTTTATTTTCCCTTCCAGTTTTATGTGAGTCGACTAGAAACTAGCACAGTGCTGAAGGATCTGAAGCCTGAGACTGAGTATGTGGTGAACGTGTATTCTGTGGTTGAAGATGAGTACAGTGAACCTCTGAAGGGCACAGAGAAAACCCGTAAGTCAGACACAAGACAGCAAGAGGGACATGATAGCTCCATTATTTCATTTCCAGACAAACAGGGGAGGGCACATGCAAGACTTCTGCCAGCCTTTGACAAATCCACTATGTCCCAGTCATTGATGTGTGAAACTTACATCTTAAGTATGTTGCTTTCTTTAAAAAAAAGAATTAAATGAAACAGTGTGTTGGTAACTTCTGTCTGAAGTTCTATGACTAAAGAATAAAAATAGCTTAGTGATGTTCCAGAAAAAGGGATTAAAGTCTCAGCAAGTTTATCTATTTTGGCTTTCATATGGTTTCATTGGAATGCCATTTGTAATCTGAACTTTGAGCATTCTCCTCTATTTATTAGTTGGAATGTGTATCCCGGAGAATTCAGAGCAATGAACACTGATGGGTTTTTACGGGTAGAAGGAGCTATAGTAACTCACTAATTTCTCAAGCAACACATTTTCTAATTAGCATATACATTTATCAATAAACTAGAAAACATTTGTTTGAGGGATTCAACTGATGTCCTCTTTCATATTTTCCTAGTGCCAGTCCCTGTAGTTAGCCTGAATATTTATGATGTTGGCCCCACCACTATGCATGTGCAATGGCAGCCTGTGGGAGGAGCTACTGGCTACTCTGTATCACACCTATCTACAAGATCTCCAGAAGCAACAAAGCCCAAAGAGGTGAGAGATGTCTGTTTCTTAATCACTTGGCATTTCTCAGACTTTATAGGTTTACAGTTGTATTATACTGAGGTATTTATGAATGAATTTATAATGTCAGAACCCCCCAAAGAATAAATATGAGGTTTGTGACCTGTAAACACATTAAAAAAATTAACACAAAAGAAAAAATCTCCAGTTCTTATATTTGAATGTAAAAGCTATGTTCTAATCTAGTGGTTACAAATAGGCTTCTACTAAGTAAAAGGAAGCATTTGACTCAAATGTCTTATTTCTCTCTGGCATTTCCATATGTAGATGCGTGTGGGACCAACAGTGAATGATGTGCAGCTGACAGGCCTCCTTCCTAACACAGAGTATGAGGTCACTGTCCAGGCCATCCTTCATGACCTCACTAGTGAACCTGCCAAAGCTCGGGAAGTCACATGTAAGATGTTGCTTTCTTCTGTTGCTTTCATTGCTGTAAACTTGACACTTGTTGGAACACTTCGGCTTGAATGTTAATGATAGTTTGACAATTAGTACATAGTTATAGTTATTACCTTTTTCCTTTCAGTCAGCATATGAAAAAAATGGGCATGATTTTGACATTCCATATATTTATGCAATTGTATGCTCCTTAGTTTGTCTTCATACTTCCCTGTTCCCTTACCATCCTCCTTTTTTCTTTTTCCAAGTAGAACCCTTCTGAATATTATGTTATATCATGTCATGTTATGTCATGTCATTACTGATCAACAATCAGTCTGTCTACCTACCTACCTACCTACCTACCTACCTACCTGCCTGCCTGCCTATCTACCTACCTACCTACCTACCTACCTGCCTGCCTGCCTATCTACCTACCTACCTACCTACCTGCCTGCCTGCCTATCTACCTACCTACCTACCTACCTGCCTGCCTATCT